>NW_007255906.1:363061-393024 GCF_000164805.1 Carlito syrichta | reverse complement strand
AAAAAAAAAAAAAAAAAAAAAAAAATATATATATATATATATATACATACTATGTTTGAATTGCCACAAGACTTTTCCCTTTCCCTAGCAGCTAAACAAGCCATGGCTTGAAGATAAACAATAGAAGAACAATTTGCAGCTCATTCACAACCCACGGACAGTGCCTAACTGACCCCCCTGTTCCACCAGCCATCATTACAGCTTTGATGGGACAAGAGATTAACTTCTATAACTTTCTCCTGTTAAGAGACCACTGGCCATGAACTGCTTCTGGCTGGTTTACAGAGGCTGCACACTGAGTGCCTTCATGTCCTTGCTTCACCTTTTGATGTATACTTTTAAACATTAAGTCTCCACTCCACAGTGAAAATGGGTTGTATGAGCTGGGCTCGGTGGTTCAGCCTGTAATCCCGCGCCTTTGGGAGGCTGAGGTGAGTGGATTGCCTGAGCCCGCAGGTTCGAGACCCACCTGGGCAGCAAGACCTCATCTCTACAATAAATCAAAAAAATCAGCCAGGCATGGTAGCGCATGCCTGTAATTCCGGCTACTCAGAAGGCTGAGGCGGAAGGATCGCTGGAGCCCAGCAGGTGGAGGCTGCGGTGGCCAGGAGCGGCCACTGCACTCCAGTTAAAAAAAAAAGAAAATGGATTGTATGTTACATGCATGTCTACTAAATATGCATGGACCCCTTCATGAGTATTTAGTTCCTCCTACAACCTCTTGAATATGTGTTTAGCCAACCCATTCACCATAAAGCTCTTCTTGCACCAACCCCTCCTCCTTTGTTTTTGTTTGTTTGTTTTTTAATTTTAAAGATGTGGAGTACAATTCAGGTTAGGTATACAAATGTTCATTATGCAGGCACCCTTGTTGATGAGGTGTGCCCCTCCCTCCTTTGGCAGTTTCCCTCAACTACCAATCCCACCCCCTTCCCCTGGCAGTTTCTCGTTACTGCCAATCCCTTTCTTATAGTATTATGATAGAGACCCCTCCTCCTTTGAAGTGCCTGCCTCTGTTCTTTGCCAGAGGCTTTACTTCTCAGCCTGTCAGAATGGCCACCCTGCAGGCTGTAACCCTTTATAAGCAATAGTCTCTTTCCAAATTTATAAATTGTGTGATTTTTCAGTTAACATCACCAACACGTAAGACAAAGACTAGCCATGCTGCTGAGCTCTGGCAAATAAGATGCTGGTGGTAGTAGGTGCTTGCCTCTGTCCAGGGTAGCCTGGGTGAGGCCAGACCCATCCGCAAGCCTCAGTTTCCCTGCCTCCATGGTGGTGCGTTGTGGAGAACCACAGGAGCTTGGTGTGTGTGATGTGACCCACTGGGCACTGTCCAGGGGTCCTCTTCCCCACTCGGAACTCCTGAATCAAGCCATAGTCCGGCCTCCTCTTTAATCTTGGACTGGAGGATACACAGGCCAGGAGGGTGGGCAAGTGGCCCAGCCAAGAGGCCTGGAGAAATAGAGAGTCCAGGGCAGGACCCCAAGGGGCTCTAGGAGAACGAGTCAGCCCTCATGCTTCTTCCAGTCCCAGGTCTGGATCTTGTTTGAGCACTTGGTCCCCTGGCCACGTCCAGGCAGAGCACAGGACTGATGGTGGGGCTGGACCCCAGCTCTGGGCAGATTAGTGTCCTCAGTAGCCCGCAGCCTCTCCACCCTTCCTCGGGTCTGACGCAGCATACACACAGGCCCCTTCCTGGGACACTGCCTGGACCACATTCAGGAAGAAGGGCCTCCTGCTCTGGTTCTGGCCACGATCTTCGAGCCCCTTCTGTACCTCCTGGAGAAGAGAGAAGACAGGTTCACAGGGGAGGACAGCTCAACCCACTTCAGAGAGGAGAGGCCTGGATAGGGAATTGGAAAACTAACCTGAAGGCAGGACTAGGAGAGGGGAGGCCCAAGGATGCAGGGCAAGGGCGGACAAAGCACGGGAGGGCAGTGGACCCGACCTGAAGAGATCAAAAGGCCGGAGAGGAGGTACTTGGCCTCCAGGAAGTATGGAGGGAGAACATCACCAAGGCCAGAAGGTCCTCCAGATGTAATTTTATTTCTGTACTGGATCTGAGGACTCCAGGGTCTCAGAGTGCAAATCTGAGTTCTAGGGCCTTCGATGGAGAAGGTAGCTTCTCAAAATAGACATAGAGGCCTCCAATTGTGAGGACCTCGAAAGCAAAGCCTTTGAGAAGGCTGAAGTTGGGGCCTTTGGAGTCCTGAGTTGTTCATACATTAGGAACTGCCCAACTCAAGAGCTTTCTCCCTGCTTTGGGTCTCCAAGCCCAGGGACCCCAGAACATTGTGGGGGACAAAGCACTAGGTGCCAGGTATCCAGGCCTGCAGACTTGAGTGCTGTCATACCATGTAAGACCTATAATTTCAACACACAGATGAAAAGACTCAAGACCTTAGGCATCCAGGATTGTAGTAGCCAAACGCCTCAGGGCTCGATGCCCTGCAGGTTCAGGGCACTATCGTGGAGGATTCAGTTACAAGAGGACCCAAAGCTCCAACTGCCATTCACCCTGAATACCCATGAATCCAAGGAATTTAGACCCCCACTCCAGGCTAAAGGCACCAGTAATCCCAGAGTGGGAGATGCTCAGGGTACAGAGTCTCACCTTTCCAGATACCATTTTGGACTAAAGGGCTGAACACATTGTCTGGCCGGGCTCAGTGGCTCAGCCTGTAATCCCGCGCCTTGGGAGGCTGAGTTGAGTGGATTGCCTGAGCCCGTGGGTTTGTGACCCGCCTGGGCAACTTGGTGAGGCCTCATCTCTACAATAAACCAAAAAACTGGCCGGGTGTGGTAGCGTGCCCCTGTAGTTCCAGCTACTTGGAAGGCTGAGGCGGAAGAATCACCGGAGCCCAGCGGGTCGAGGCTGCGGTGGCCGGGAGTGGCCACTGCACTCCAATCTGGGCGACAGAGTGAGACTCCAACTCAAAAAAAAAAAAAGAAAACATTGTCTGTCAGGACCTGAGATTCCAGCAATATCTAAGTCCAAAGTCCCTTGTGCTCTGCAGTCCTCAGGACCAGAGCCTACAACCTGAGGTCATCAGGTGATACCACAAACCTGAGCTGCTTGCAAGGTAAGGTCTTCAGAGTCCTGCACTCTTGGTGATAAGTTCCCTCTGTCTGACATACTAATTGCCCAGTTTCCTTAGACTTGAAGGCCAAGATTCTCACTGCTGAAGCCAAAGCTAGACTTTTGGTGCTCAAAAATTTCATTTCTTAGAGTCAGTTGGCCAAGTTCCAAGATACTAAGGATCAAAGATCCTCCTCACCCCAGTCCCTAAGCCTTAGCTGTGAAGGTTCTTGGAGACTCAAAATACCCAACCCAGAGTTTAGGATTTTTCTCCATGGAAAGCCCTAGACCTGCATAGCTGACACTGACTCCCCAGGGGATCTGAGGACCATGGGTTCATGGGTCACTCGATTCCATTAATCTCAGTCCCCAGACTGTCATTTCCCGAATTCTCAGAGTCTAAGGTCTTCAGAGTGCCAGGTCCTGAGAACGGATATCCGCAAAGTAAGGATCTTTAGTCAAGGGTCAAGAAGAAGGGCTCAAGAGGATATGCCCTGGATCCTGAGGTCTTCCAGACATAAGACCCCCAGAGCCTGGGGCTCTGAGGGTGTTCTCTGGCTACTGGAAGAAACCTACACAGGGAGGGAAGGCCTCAGATGCTGAGAGTTTGAGCCTAACAGGCTGGGATCCTTAGTCTCAAGGTCTGAAGCCTAAAGCTCTCAGGGACTACACCTCCCTTGGACTAAAGGCCCAGTCTATGGTCCTCAGAATTCTAGGGGCTTAGAAAGGTGGTCTTTAGACCAAGAGAAGCTCATAACAGGAAAGGCAGCTCTGAGAACCTTGAATCCCGGCTAGTTGAACTGACCCGGGCATAAAGCTTAAAACCTTAGAAAGCATCAGTGTTTTTTATTTCTATTTTTTATTTTTTTGAGTTGGAGTCTCACTCTGTTGCCCAGGCTGGAGTGCAGTGGCACAGTCATGGCCACCCTAGTGTCGACCTGCTGGGCTCCGGCGATCCTTCCGCCTCAACCTTCCAAGTACCCAAAACTACAGGCGCACACTACCACGTCCAGCTAATCTTTTATTTAGTAGAGACGAGATCTCGCCAAGTTGCCAGGGCTGGTGTTGAACCCATAGGCTCGGGCAGTCCACTCGCTTCAGCCTCCCAGAGTGCTGGGATTACAGACTGAGTCGCCGAGCCCGGCCAGCGTTTTTTGTTTTTGTTTTTGTTTTTGAGTTGGAGTCTCACTCTCGCCCAGACTGGAGTGCAGTGGCCACTCCCGGCCACCACAGCCTCGACCTGCTGAACTCCGGCGATCCTTCCACCTCAGCCTTCCAAGTAACCGGAATTACAGGCATGCGCTACCACACCTGGCTGATTTTTTGATTTACTGTAGAGATGAGGTCTCGCTGCCCAGGCGGGTCTCGAACCCATGGGCTCAGGCAATCCACTCACCTCAGCCTCCCAAAGGCGCGGGATTACAGGCTGAGCCACCGAGCCCGGCTCGGCCAGCTTTTTAATGGGTCCTAGCAAAGGGCATTCACCAGCCCAGAGAAACTCCAAGAAAGCTAACATCTGAGCCAGGTGTAGTGGTTCACACCTATAATCTCAGCACTTTGGGAGGCAGAGATGAGAGAATTGCCTGAGCCCATGGTTTAAGACCAGCCTGGGCAACTTGGCAAGATCTCATCTCTACAATTAAAAAAAAAAAAATTAGCCAGGCATGGGGGCACTCATCTGTGGTTCCAACTACTTGGAAGGCTGAGGCGGAGGTATCACCTGAGCCCAGCAGGTCAAGACTGTGGTGGCTGTGAGCATGCCACTGCACTCCAGCCTGGGCGACAGAGTGAGACTCTGACTCAAAAAAGAAAAAAGAAAAGAAAAGAAAGCTAACATCTGGAGGAAGCGGGGAGTTAGCCAGGAGAATTCAGCCCCTGGACCTGCACCATGGCTTTTGTAGAGGAACCCAAACCTGTTTGTGAGAACCAACACATCCCCTAATGCCTCAGAACAAAATCACTCGGCAGACTCCCACAGGAAGAACAACCTCTTTTACAAATGATCTTGCAAATCACACAAAGAAACAAGTCACCATGAGGAAGAGTCTAAGAGGTCTAGCCAGGAAAACTAGTTTCTGAAAATGGCTACACATACCACGGATCAAGGAACTGAGATCCTCGGCCTGGGAAAAGTATAGACAACATCCTGCTCTCTGCCTTGGAGGCCACAAACTGGCCTGGAGACCACTGACTGCTTCAACTCCTATGGTCCCCAAGTCTGAAGTGTGCCTGGCCTAAGACACTCAGTGCCTGAATGCCTCCCCGGTGTCTTTGAGCAGAATAGACTTGGGGGGCAGGAGTCGCTCTAGGCTTGGACCTCAGCCTTACCTGATTGAAATGGGGCTCATACTCCACATGGCCCTTCCTATTGACATGCAGGATGGGGGCTTCAATGGCTGCTGTCAGGTTAAAGCCAAGCCACAGCTTGTTTATAATGACCTGGGGGAGAGAAGGGGCTGCAGGAGGGAGGGGCACCCGCCATCTCACCAGCCGTCATACCCCACCCCATGGAGAGTCGGAGAGTGGGACTTCCCAGAGAGGGGGCAGTCTAACCAGGAACCCCAAGACTCACCTGGGCCATAGCAGAGATTATGAGCTCCCCGCCGGCCCCACCAATCACCAGCTTCGACCCCTGGGCTTTGTTGATCAAGATGGAGGGCGCCATGGATGATGGGGGCCGCTCCCCTGGAACTGGGGACCAGACACTTACCACCTGCAGCCTTGTTTCTGAGCCAGCATCCCCTGGCTGCACCACCCACCCTGTCTCCACTCACCTCTGAGAAAACAGAGGCCTAGTGAGTGGAGTGGAGTGACCTATCCATGGGGTGGTGGGTAGTGCCCAGCCCGGCCCCCTCCCCACTCTCCAGCAGGCTCCTTGTGCTCTCACCGGGTGAGGGGGTGATGCCTGAGCCTGGGGGACGTCTCCAGCACAAGTCCAGCAGCTCATTGTTGAGGAGGATGCCCGTACGTGGTGAGTACACCATTGACCCGAAGCTGCAGTGGGAGGGCCTTGGGATCCCATCTCCACATGGTTCTTACAGGACCCCTTTATTTTACAGCTGCCCCCCAGTATGCTGGAGCCACTATTCTCTCCCTGGCACCACACAGCAAGGGTCCCTCAAGACCCACCTGTGCTACCCATCACTTTCTCAGTGAGGCCTATTCCCAGGCAAGCCCTGGCTCAGGACCACCCCAACTGTAGCCTTTTCAGTCAGAGATGTTGGGGTGGAGGACACCTTTTGACAGAGAGAAGGGAAAGGGCAAAAGCAAGGTGCCACCCCAAGGACAAGTGAGGGGAGACCAGGGGAGTATGGGTCCAGGGAGTGGAGAGCGGGGGCCGCCCGCCTGCCCTCGGGCCCCACGCACGGTGTGTTGATGGTGCTGGTGGCAGCCACGGCGCTGCCGTCCTCCCCCAGCACAGACACATGGGCCGTGCCTGTCCTGTGGTCCCAGGCCCTGGTCAGGTGGTAGTGGCTGAGCTGGTGGTCCCCCCGGCCATCAATCTGCTGGCGAATGTGCTGGGCCAAAGCCTCCCCCAGCAGGTCCTGGGAGGCATTCTGGGGTGGGTGGGCAGGTGGCAGGTCAGTGTGGGGCCAGTAGGGTCCATACAGCTAAGTTCAGCCCCCTTGGGTGGTTCTTTCCAGTATTTCCTCTACCTAGTGGCCAGAGGTGCTTCCCTCGAGCCCAGGCTGGGCAGACAATGCCCACCTTGCAGGTGCTTTGAGATATGGTGCCACTGCTTTGAGATATGGTTCCAGTCCTACCCTGGGCCATGGCCAGGTTGTCCCAATCTAGAACCACATATAATCCCTCCAACCTCCCCCTGCCCGGCCTGACCCTCCCTTCATGATAAGGATGTCCCTCCAGTCCCAGGCTCCTTGCCTGGACCTCCAGATGGCTGTGAGGGTCCCACAGCCGCCACCTCTGTCCCTCGGCAAACTTGAGTGTTTCCACAAGATGGTGGTACACATTCACCCTCTCTTCGGGCCTGGTCACCGACTCTGCCGAGAAGTTGAACCCTGGGGAGGGGGCAGGGCCCGGGTGGGGAGTCACTCTGTGTAATGGGTTGAATGTTGGCCCCCAAAAGGCCCATCCACTTCCTAATTTCCAGAACCTGTGACTGTTATCTTATACAGCTAAGGAGTGAATATTGCATCAATGGTAAATCATGGTAAGGATTTTAAGAGAAGACTACCCTGGATTATCCAGACAGGCCCTAAATGTGATCGTATGTATCCTTATAAGACAGACAGAGGAGCTAGGTGCAGTGGCTCATGCCTATAATCCCAGGACTTTGGGAGGCCAAGGTGAGAGGATTGCCTGAGCTCACGGGTTTGAGACCAGCCTGGGAAACTTGGTGAGACCTCATCTCTGCAATAAATCAAAATAAATTAGCCGGGCATGGTGGTGTGTGTCTGTAGTTCCAGCTACTTGGAAGGCTGAGGCAGAAGGATCACCTGAGCCCAGCAGGTCAAGGCTGCGGTGACTGTAAGCATGCCACTGCACTCAAGCCTGGGCAACAGAGTGAGATTCACAACTCAAAAAAAAAAAAAAAAAAATAGACAGAGAAAATGAGAGGCCAATATGACCACAGAGATGGAGATTGGAATGATACAGCCACAAGCCAAGGAATACTGACAGCCACCAGAAGCTGGAGAAGGCAGTGACAGTTGTCACAATCAAATGGAATAAATGGAATGTAAATAAAGCCCTGACAATAGGGCCAGGGAAGGCTGAGAGGAGAGGGTTCTCATGCTAGTCTGCCTGATGACACATCACAAGAGACTGCAAAAACCACAACCTTGCATGAGTCCATCACAACCTGACACAAAAAATACTTCTGTGAGGACATCTGCCCAGCAACTGACTGTCCAACTTAGAACCGGTGTCACCTTTGTTATTCATTTTCAAGGATAGTCATTTGAAAACAATTACGTAATCCTCATTTATTCCTTGAGAAGCCTTTGTCTTCCTTTACCTCCCTCAATAGACACATAGTTTACTGTGGCACGTGTATTCCCACTACAATGACTAGTACCTATGAAACATCATTTTCTTTTAGAGAGTCGCTCTCTGTTTTTTTATTTAGGTTGACAAGGCAAAGGATGAATTCTCCTCTAGATCCCTGAGAGAGAATGCAGCCCTGCGGACACTTCAATACTGGGCGTCTGACATTCCAGAACTGTGAGAGAATAAATGTGTTGTTTTAAGCCACCAAATTCATTGCAATTTGTACGGCAGCCACTAGACTCTTATATAGCCAATCTCGGGCAGTCGTAGGCCTGGGCACTGCCTGGATCCCCCCTGCAGGCCGCCAGAGGCTGGGTTGTGCCTCACCCATGGGTTGTGCCTCATCCCTGACAGGAAACTTACTACCTGCATGGTCTACCTGATCCTGTGCCCTGGGACTGGATTATGTAGTAGGGGAGGAAGACTGGATGGGTGGGCGAAGCCAGACCCTTCAGCAAAACCCAAGATATGGGCTGAGCCAAAGGTCAGCTCCAAAACACACCATCCTGACCAGTTTCCACAGTGTCATGTGTCTTTTAACCCAGTTTATAGAGGAGGAGGCTGGGCTGGAAAAGGCAGTAGTCACCCAAGGCCATGGTTGATCTTTTTTTTTTTTGAGTTGGAGTCTCACTCTGTCGCCCAGACTGGAGTACAGTGGCCGCTCCCGGCCACTGCAGCCTCGACCTGCTGGGCTCCGCGATCCTTCCGCCTCAGCCTTCAAGTAGCTGGAACTACAGGCGTGCGCTACCATACCCGGCTAATTTTTTTGATTTATTGTAGAGACGAGGTCTCGCCAAGTTGCTCAGGCAGGTCTCAAACTCGCGGGCTCAGGCAATTCACTCACCTCCATGACTGATCTTAGAGCTTGGGTTCCCATGGGGACAGGGCTCTGAGCAGGTGGGTGGGAGGCAGAAGGGCCTTACCTCTTAGCACCTTAAGGATGAAACTGAGAATGGCGCCCCCCGCTGGTGGCGGTGGTGAGTACAGGGTGTAGTCCCCCAGGGCCACCTCCAGGGCATCCACCACCTCAGGCTGAAACGCCTCCAGGTCCTGTAGGGTCAGCTGGCTCCCTGGGGTGAGAGGGAGAGGGATCCATGAACAGATGGGGAAACCGAGGCAGAGAGGGATGGCCCCTGGTCCCAGGTGACACAATGGCTTCCCCTCGTCCCCTAGCCTTGCAAACCCAGAGGGTGACAGTGGGTCTGTGGGCAGTGGCGTCAGGACTGGCCCTTGGAGTCAGGCATTGTGGGGTGGACAGAGGCCTGCGGCAGGCAGGTGGGTGAAAAGAAGGGAAGATGGGAGCGGGAACTGGCCTCCAAGAGGCTGCCAGCTCAGGACTAGGTGGCTGTTGATACTCCCCTCTGCTGGCACTAACTCGCAGGGACTCTGCTCTTTGAAGTCCTGCACCACAGGGTTCCCTGAGGCCAGCAGTGGCTTGGTGCATGGGCTCTCTGAGCCCCAGGAGCAGCCGGCTCTCCCACAAGGCCTGCCCTCAACCCCAGCACCTGGAATTTAGCTCTTTCTCTGGCAAGGATGGGACATGGGACCCCAGCGAGGCTGACCTTCCTTGGCAATGTCCTCCACTAGCATCTGGCCCAGCCTCCCTGTGTAGAAGGACTCTGCACCCTCCGTGGCCACAGTCTCCAGGGTGGTGGCCAGCTCGGGCCACTGGAGAAGGTCCTGAGGCCTCAGGGGTTCTGTCCCATTGAAGAAGAGCTTCCTGGTGGTGGGGGGGAAAGCCTAAGGGCAGGACTAGATCCCCAAGGCAACCCTACTCCTGCTGGGGCTCTCATGGAATAGGGCAGCTGTGGCCTGGAGTGGATACCATGGGGACAGACTCTCTAGGCGTGGGTGGGGTTGATAGCACCCACTCCTGTCATAACCCTGGCCCCAGGGAGTGTGTGTTCCCCACTGGGGGCTGTGTCTGCTCAGGGCCTGTCCTCCCCACACTCCTGGGAAGATCTGACAGTGGGCGAAGGGGCAGCCGAAGCCCTCCTGCCATGCCAAAGAGTGGGAAAGAGACCAGAGCCCAAGGTGTTGGCAGAGCCCAAATCTATGGCGCCAGGGTTCTATCACCCAGGAAAGAATCTCCCCCAGACTAAGCCCCTTTGAGTTAGGCTTTGCCACGTGGAACTCAAAGGTCCATGAGATGAGACAGAAAAGCCTGAAGGTCCCTAGCACGTGCTGAGGGTGAGGAGGGACTAAGGCAGAGCTGGGGTGTGGGCGGGTCCAAGACACCATCGTGATCTCGAGCCCAAGGAGCCCAGGGCCACCGTGTGGGGCTCACCTCAGGGTTGACCTGTGTAAGACAGGCCGCAGGAAGCTGTTGTTCAGGAACTGGCCAAGGACAGGGGGCACACGGTGGCCCCTGCGGAGCAACGCGATGGTGGGCTGGAACAACTGTGCCCAGGGCAGGCGTCCGTGGCGGTGGTGGGCCTTGGCATAGCCACGGAGCTCCCCAGGCACTCCGATCCACTGGGCCCCTGTGTGGCATGCCCTGCCCTCAGCCCTGTGGCTTCCTTCCATCATCCCACATGTTCCCTTCCCTCCCACCCCCCAGCACAGCCGCCAGAGTGAGCTCTCTGGAGCCCATGCTTGACCACATCCCTCCTGCTCCAATCTCCCATGACTCTCTATAAAGTCCACAGCCAGGGCCCCGGGAACCCAACCTGACAACCCACCTCTACCGAACCCTCTGGGCCTTTGCCCAGCCTGGTCCCTCCCCCGAGTCACCCCTCCCTCCTCAGAAAGCCCTTCTGCCAGGAGGACTCTCCCAAACTCAGCATTTTGGGGACTCCCCATGGGCTCCCTGTACCCCAGCTGCCGTCCCCCAGTGCCAGACAGTCACAGTCTATCCAAGAGGCACACTGCCCCTTCAGGAGGGTGTTCCGGTAAGCTGCAGTGACCTAGTAGGGTAGGCGCTAGGACCCCCTGGGAACTTACCTGTGCCCAGCGGTAGGGCCTTCTCACACTGGTCCAGCAGGGCCGGGTCATGACTGACGGGCACTGTCTCCCGGGCATTGATGACCTCCACCTTCCCTGGAGTCAGGTCAGGGCAAGTGAGTGGCCAGGGCTCCTGCAGATGGCTCACGCCTGCTCTAGGCCTCAGTTGCCCTCTCTGCATCATGAGGTGACCTCTGTGCTAACTCTCAGGACAGGACCTGACGCCAAGGCTCTGCACAACTGAGGGGAAGGGGCGGGGCAGGAGGCCTGAGAGCACCTGGGAAGGGGCATTGGCAGACAGGACTGGCTCGGGAAGTGGTTACCCAGTGGTGTGACCAAGGGAAGTAGTTATCCAGTGACGTGGCCAATCCCATCCTCCTGATGGGGGTTCACGCATGGACCCACCTGTCTTCGCGTTGTAGATGGTAAAGATGACCCCTCCACCCAGGCCCATGCTCTGAGGGTTGATGACGCTGGTGCAGACCAGAGCCGCAATGGTGGCATCCACAGGCGAGCCCCGCTGCTGGAGGATGGCTCTAGGGGACATGGCACACGGCATAGGGTCAGCAACAGGGCTTCCCTCCCCCAGCACCCCCACCTGGGCTTGCTTGTCTGGTACTCACTGAGGAATGGTGACAGAGAGGTAGCCTATCTGCTATCACCAAACCCCAGAGAACATACCAGGCTGTCCCCTTGAATCCAGCCATTCACACGTCCACTGCACTCTACAGATTGCAAAGTGTGAGCGCTTTACACCAACCTTTGTTATATACAAGGTGCTTTTCAGTTTGCAAAATGCTTTTATGATCTCCGAGGCACTCCCAGTAGCACCAGCTCATTTGCTGAAGGCAGAACTAGCCCTAGACCATCCGTGGATCCCTCCCAGTGACCTCAGAAGCTCATCCTGGAACTTCACTTCCTGCCTCACTGGGGACACTCTGGCCCCAACCTCTTCAAGGCTGGCCTTTGACAGGTGACCCCAGGATCCTGCCTCGGAACCAGGACGTGAGGCTTGGGCTGATAGACCCCTTAGCTTCTCCTGGGGCCCCAAGTCTCTGACCTCAGTCTCCACGTTTGTTCACAGGCAACAATAAGTGGGCCCTTCAGGTGTGAAGGGCTGGTCAGACTAGCCTGTGCCATGATGGCATCTGTCCCTAGGGCACAGCCTTGTACAACTCACTGAGGCCCCTTCTTTCCTCACACCTAAGAGTCCTCCCCAGTACCTCAAGAGGCTGGCATTTAAACCCCAGTTACCTTTGGGGAAACCAAGGCCCAAGGAGGGAGTGGACCTGGGTCCTCTGTCCCCACCCTGTGGTATCTTTGACCCCAGGGTCCTCCCTCGGCTCAGGCACCTGTGGCCTGCCCAGTCCATCCCAGACTCAAGCCCTCCCCAGCTTCTGAGCCACATGTCCCTCTCTGGGCCCACACATGGACACAATGGGTGACGCACTATGGGTGACACATAATCTTAGAATGGGAAAGAGAGCACGAAGCCAGATGCAGAAAAGAAACAAGTCAGGCAGAAGTGCTAATTTTTAATAAGAATAAAACACCATAAACAAAGCCAAATGACCAACTGAAGGGGAAGGAAGAACCACATTAAATTCCCATTCCAGACAAAGACCTCATCCTGCACAGTACATGGAGTGCCTCTTGGCTTCCCCAACAACCCTCCCTGCTGGCTCAGCAGCCAGCTCAGCAGCAGCCAGCCCAGCCCAGTGCCTCCTCCTCTTGGCAGCCCTTTCTGCACTTAGTTTCCAGGACCCTCTGCCCCCAGGCTCTGGTCTTACTCCCAGTCCCCTGGCCTCCTGATGTTGAAGACCCTGGGCTTGGTTCTTGGTCCCTGGGCATCTAGATGTTCTCCTGGATGAGAGATGGAAGGTTCTCCAGGCTCATGGAGGAAGATACTGCCCTATGCTGATGACTCTCAGTTTGTATCTCCAGTCAGTCCTCTCCTCTACAGCCCAGACCAGAGGTCCTCAAACTTTTAAAACAGGGGGCCAGTTCACTGTCCCTCAGACCGTTGGAGGGGTGGACTATAGTTTTTTTTAAAAAAGGAATTTGTTCATAGTTTTTTTTTAAACTATAGTCCGCCCCTCCAACGGTCTGAGGGACAGTGAACTGGCCCCCTGTTTTAAAAGTTTGAGGACCCCTGCCCCAGACACTTATACCCGGCTATGCACAAGTCACATCCCCTGGGTGTCTAAGGAGCATTTCATACATACCATGACCTGAACTGTACAGTTGGGTTTCCTCCCATCCTTGACCCAAAGCGGCTCCTCTCCTAGCCCTTGCTGTCTTAGAAAATGACACAACAACCTACCCTTTCCCTCAGTGCGTAAAACCTGGAGTCATCCTTGATTGATCACTTTCTTCCCTTCCCATAGCCAATCCATCCGTGTACCCAGCCGGCTATACCTCCACCACCTACCCTCGTGCAAGCTACCAAGCTCTCTCGCCTGGGTTATTGCAGTGGCCTCCCACCTGAGCCCCTATGTCTGCTTTGTTTTCTTACATTTTAACAAAATAACCTGTCAAATGTAAATAAGACTTCCTGTTATTGGCAGACTAAAATTCAGATAATTTAATATTCCTCAGAGAACTAGAAAAGTCAGGCAAATAGAAAAAATTAAGGCATCGGAGCCAGTGAAGAAATCCTTAAGGCATCGGAGCCAGTGAAGAAATCCTTAAGGCATCAGAGCCAATGAAGTATAGAACTGGAGAGAGGGAAGGCTGACGTTGGGAGCAGCTTCTCCCCCAAAGAGACTGCAAGCCTGGAAGAGGAGACAGAGGCAGAGTAGTGTCTGTGGCCTTCTCATGTGTCTAGGAGAGGGGATGTTATAATACCCCACACTGAATGGGGGTTTCCTTACTCTAAGAATGACAGCCAACCAGAAATAGAGCAGCCCTCACGAGCGCTGGGACCCAGCCTCAAATTATCTCAGTCACTGAAATTGGATGAAAGTGATACTGTATCAGAATTGCAGAATCTGAAACATTGGATTATTTCTAAAATTATTTCTAACAATTTTTGTAAACACCTTTCAGTGCTAAATTCAAAATAACCAAGCAAACAAGAAAATAAGATAGCAGGAACAAAGCCAAGAGAAAGTACAAATAACTTTCAAAAAGACCCATAGGATCTCCAGATTGTGAAATTGTTAGACCATATACTTTAAAGCAACTATATTCAAAAATATAAAGACAAGCTGAGCATGATGGTGCACACCTATGATCCCAGTTACTTGGGAGGTTGAGGCAGGAGGATCAATTAAATCCAAGAGCTTGAAGTTGAAGTGAACTATGGTTGAGCCACTGCACTCCAGCCTGTGTGGTAGAGTGAGAATGCGTCTTTAAAAATAAAAAGTAGCCAGGCATGGTGGCTCACACCGGTAATCCCAGCACTTTAAGAGGCAGAGGCGAGAGGATTGCCTGAGCTCAGGGGTTCAAGACCAGCCTAGGCAACTTCTCAAGACCTCGTCTCTACAATAAATCAAAAAATTAGCCAGGCATGGTGGTGCATGCCTGTGGTTCTAGCTACTTGGAAGGTTAAGGCAGAAGGATCACCTGAGCCCAGCAGGTTGAGGCTGCGGTGGCCATGAGCCTGCCATTGCACTCCAGCCTGGGTGACAGAGTGGGACTCCAACTAAACACACACACACACACACACACACACGATTAAAAATTGCCTCGGAGAACTGGCAACTAAATAAACGGAATTAGGAGCTCAATTCTAACAGCAAATTAAACATATAAAAAAAGATTAGTGAACTGGGAAATGGTTTGATACAAAATATTCAAATTGAAGTACAGAAAGAAAACAGGATAGAACATGCATAAACTAAAAAATAGAGTCATAGGGAATACTTTCAGGAGGTATAAATCATGTGAAATTGGAGTCCCACAAGGAGAGGAGACAGAAGACAGGAAGAAGTAATACTTGAGATAAAGCTGAGAATTTCTAAAATGAACAAAAAAGAATCAAGTCATAGATTGATGAGCAGCCTAAACACACCAATGCAAAACTGCTCAAAGCCAAAGACGAAACTTTCCAAAGTAGCTTGGGGGAAAAAAAACAGACTGCCTTCAAAGGAGCAAAGTTAGACTGAGCTGGCTTCTCAACTGAAAAAAGAAAGCCAGAAACAAGGGATTAATGTTTTCAAAGTCAGCAAAGAAAATTACTTCCAACCCAGAATTCTATACCCACTAACAATATCCTTCAAAAATGAATTTTTAAAAAGAATAAAGAGCAATAGAAGAGGTAAATATGTGGGTAAATCTAACTGAATGTTATTTGTAAAAAATTATAGTAACGGCCGGACTCAGTTGCTCAGCCTGTAATCCTAGCACATTGGGAAGTGGAGGCGAGTGGATTGCCTGAGCCCACGGGTTTGAGACCACCCAGGGCAACTTGGTGAGACCTCGTCTCTACAATAAATAGAAAATTAGCTGGGTACAGTAGTGCACGCCTATAGTTCTGGCTACTTGGAAGGCTGAGGCAAAAGGATCACCAGAGCAGGTCGATGCTGGGGTGACTGTGAGTGTGCCACTGCACTCCAGCCTGGGCAACAGAATGAGTCTCTGACTCAAAATAAATAAATAAAATAAAATTATAGTAACATGGAAAATGAAGGTATCTTGTGAGGTTTAAAAAATGAATCAAACATACTGAAATATGTATGGGTGAAATTACATATCTTGGATTTCCATTGAAATGATATGAGGTAGGGGAAAGCCGAAGAGTGTATATGAAATTAGGTTGACCAGAAAATTGTTGGAATTGAATGAAGGATGCATGGGGCTTCATTATACAATTCTCTCTACTTTTATATAACTCTATGCTAGTAACATAAGTAAAAATAAAAACTATGGATACATGTCTACATTTATTTATTTATTTACATCAGGGTCTCACTCTGTCGCCCAAGTTGGAGTGCAGTGGCATGATCATGGTTCACCCAGCCTCTACTTCCTGGGCCCAGGCAGTCCTTCTGCCTCAGCCTCCTGAGTAGCTGGGACTTCAGGCATGTGCCATCACGTCTGGCTAATTTTTTTATTTTTTTGGTAGGGATGAGTTCCCACGATGTTTCCTAAGCTGTTCTCAAACTCCTGGGTTCACAATCCTCCCAGAAGGCTGAGATTACAGGCATGAGCCACTGCACCTGGCCAGCACATATATTTAAATAGCATGTATATTATACTTAATAGCATGTAAGTCATTAGGAGGTAAATTTAGTTACTGTTCCAATGTTCTCATACTGACAAGGAAGAGGATAAAACTAATAACTGATATTAGATTTTGATAAATGAAGGATGCATGTTGTAACCTCTAAAATAATCTACTGTGATTTTTAAAAATAACTCCAAGACTGTATAGTTACCAAACTAATAGAGGAAATTGAATAATAAAAAAAAGATAAATGCAAAACAAGATGTAAAAGGCAATAATAAGTAATAGAATAGGCATGGCAAATGGAAAACAAATAATCTCAAGGTGAATTTAAACCCAAATGAATCATTAATTATATTATATATAAAAGGATAATCGAAAAATATAGTAAAACCCAACTCATGCCTTTTATAGAAAGGTACAATGAAAACTATGTCATGCAAACACTAACCAAGAAAGCGGTATAGTGATTAAATTCCAACAAAGTAGACTTTAAAAAGAAAAGTATTATTAGAGACGAGGAATCCATCACAGGGGAGGAAGAAGTTACTAGCTGGTTTCGGTATTACTCATAGTAGGAAACTGGATGTCAGAGTTTTTTTTGTTTTGTTTTGTTTTGAGCAGGATTCTCATTCTGTCACCGAGGCTGGAGTGCAGTGGCACGCTCAGGCCTCTGCAACCTCTACCTGCTGGACTCAGGTGATCCTTCTGCCTTAGCCTTCCAAGTAACTGGAACTACAGGCACACACCACCATGCCCAGTTAATTTTTTGATTTATTGTAGAGATGCAGTCTCACCAATTTGCCCAGGCTGGTCTCGAACCCATGGGCTCAGGCAATTCTCTCACCTCAGCCTCCCAAAGTGCTGGGATTATAGGCGTGAGCCACCATGTCTGGCCTATCAGAGTTTTTAGAGAAACAAAACTAACAGTACATTCTAGAGAGGAATTGGCTCACAATTGTAAGAGCTAACAAGCTAACAAGCTTGAAATCTGCAGGGCAGACCAGCAGGCTATAAATTCAGGTAAGGGTTGATGTTGCAGTCTTGAGCCTAAAGTCTGTAGGACAAGCCAGCAGGCCAGAAACGCAGGTAGAATTCTTGAGGTAGGATTCCTTTTTCTCCATCAAACTTCAATTTTTGCTGTTAAGACCTTCAACTGATTGGATGAGGCCCACCCATGTTATAAAAGATAATCTGTTTTACTTAAAGTCAACTGATTGCCACAGCTGTATCTTGACTAGTATTTGGCCAAACAACTGGGCACCACAGTCTAGCCAAGTTGACACATAAAAGTAACCATCATAGGAGCCAAAAGAAAATATCCAAAAAAGAAAGTACTATGGCACCACATCTTATATATCAATTATCATAATTATATAAAATACAGAGCATATAGAATGAGTATATGAATTTAAAGGTAACCATTAGAACAAAAATACAAACCTTTCTGGACACCAAAAGTCATGTCAAAAAAGAGAAATTAAGTGATATATTTGCTTGTTTTTGCAAAAAGAAACACAGAAATAATAACTAAAAAAGAAAAGAAATAGACATTTTAAAAAAATAAAAACATGAAACAGGAAAAATAAATCAGAAACAACTATAAATGATTTCCAGTAAAAGAATAAATAGGAACAGGTAAAAGTAATAGAAATGGGAGTAAGACTTTATGAGCATACCTTTTATATACTTTTGACTTTTTATTAGAAAATAAAATTAAAACAAAAAGGATTTTATTAATCCTAAAAAAAGTAAGCTCAGAGTATGTTGAACTGATAGCATAACCAACCATACAGGAAAAATATATTTTTTTGAAAACAGTATTTATTGAGAGGACAGAAAACTTTCCACAGTGGGTGGGACCCGAGGGGCTGCCAGGAAAAATAATTCAATCAACAGTACCCCTTTTGTGCTTTTGATGTTAAGGACAAAAAAATGGCCTTGCAAAGATGTCTTGACTTTTACCTAGTAGATTTGTTACTCATGGTGGTTTGGTTGTTGAAGTAATTCTGAAACTATTCTGTATTTTAGGGAAGAGTAAGTCAATGAATATATTGATATTTTCGGAAACTTCTTTCACCATGGCAAAAGGGATGAACAAGATGGGATGGGGAAAGACTGGAAGGACCCTGTGGTGGTGGATTTGAGCTGGAGGTATTAGTGTGGACTTGATGGTTTCTAAATATGTTTTTTTCTGGCTCTGTGCACAGAAACAACCCGGGAGCAATGGCATCTCAGCAGAAATGAGCCCTCCCGGTCCCCCGATCTTGGTTTCTAAAACACCTTCTCTACTAGTTCCAGACTTCAGGCCTGGTTGAGGTAATATTCTAGCTGGTCCTGGACATCCTGTGCTAGCAGGCTAGAAAGTTCTCCAAGACTAAAGAAGACATGTAATGAAGAAATGTACTGGCTTAAAGGGGTTCCCACAGGTCACGTTTGTGACCATTCAAGCATCAAAAAGAATGATAGTGATGGATTATAACATATTGAATTAAAATAACAATCCATGAGTCACTAGCTAATTCTCAAGAATGTCAGGGTTGGGGAGGGGAGATTTTCTTTACAGAAGGAGAACACCAGCTAATGAATGTAGAAGAAATAATAAGTTTAGAAAATTATCTTTTTTGCAAACACACATTTATTTATTCAGACAAGGATCAAAGCAGGGATGTCACCAACCCCCTGTGATATGTCTACCAGGCATGGTGCTGGGTCCTCGCTCACATCAACCTTAGGAACCCACACTCAGGGACTCCAGCTGCAGCAGAAGACTCATCCCAGGGAGATAGCCTGGTGCTGACAGAGCAGAGGATGGGCTCTGGGAGAGATGGGGACAGGAAGGAGGAAGGAATGTGGGCTGCGGGTTGGCCCCCAGCAGATCCCGCAGCATTGTGGCCAGGGCCCCCTCCCACCTCCCAGGGAGGGATCTTAGCCAAGGAGGACATTGCACCAGGCGCCTTCCTGAGGCTCAAGCCCTTCCCTCCAGGGGACCCTGTGACCCCTGTTTTGCAGCAGCTGCTGGGGCCAACTCCAGGGTCCCTTCCACTCCTCCCTTCTACTCCAGGAAGCAGAGAGTTTTTTGACCAAACACTGAGGACAAACCACATCCTCTCTCTTCAACAAGGGAGAGCACGAGGGGGTGCCAGTAGGAGTGAGCAGGCTCAGACCAGAGACCCCAGCCTTGACCCTCACGCACACTGCAGGTAACACCATGGAGAACCCTGGGCAGAGATTCAGGGTGACATAGCGGGTTCAAACCCCACTCGGAAATCTGTGGCAGCAGCCCCCACTCCTGGGGGCCACACGCCCACTGGTCATCTCTGAAACCTGAGGCTCCCCCCACCCAGCCTCATTTGCAACTTTAAGTTTAAGTAGCTGCAGCATCTCTGCAAATCCTCCCGAGCAGAGTAGGGGCACTGCCCAGGGTGGCACATGGCCTCGCGCCCTCAAATCCCCTGGGAGCCCTCTGGGGAGACCAAGCAGCTGCCAGTTCCCACTTGTCTCTGAGCTGCCATTCTCAATCCCGAGGGAGGGAGCAGTAAGACCTGAGGAGAGCCCATAGGAGCAGATCAGGAGGAGGTAGGGACTGCTATGAGCAATCAGGGGCAGGGACGGAGGGATGGACAGATGGAGGATGAAGGGAGGAAGAAATGAATGAAAAGGTGAATGAATGAACAAACAAAAAGAGAAAGTATGCCAGAGTGGTGATTCCAAGAAGAAGGGAGAACAGAGCACTTTGCTCAGCCATGCCTTGGGCCAGGACCCGGGTATTCCCCCCTTACTTTAGGACTGTCCTCCTCAGTTTACAAAACATTTGGGAGCCTCACTATAGTCAGCAAGACAGACCATCTGGGAAGCAGACCGGTTGGCTATCTGGGAGGGGATGATTGCCCAGGCTTCCAGAGGCCCAGTGGAAGGCAGCCCCCCTACCCAGGAGGCCCAATGGGAGGAAGAGGGTCCCTTCAGGAGGCCCAGTGAGAGGCAGGGGGCTAGGAGGGGCGTTTTGCCATGTTCCACCCCTGCAGTGGCAGTGGAAGTCTCTCTTGGGCTGGGCTTCCTGGAAGAGGCTCAGGAAACGCCAGCTGTGGCCCCTCTCCACCACAGTCTCACACAGGCCCATAGCATCAATCACTCAGCCTGCAGGGCCCAGGCCCTGACTCAAGGAGGGAGGATATGAGGGGTGGCGCACCGGGCGTCCTAGGTCTGAGATTCTGGAGATGTGGTCCCAGGCTAGGAGAGGGAGCACTGTGTGCACCCAAGCAGCCAAGTACCCACAAAGGGAGCCCCTTTGTTCCCTTGCTGGTGACCCTGGGAAGAGACCTCAGCCTTGGAGAACTGGCATGGCCTTGCTGAAGGAGCCAGCACCAGCATTTCCTACCTGTGCTGTGCAGATGGCTTCCTGGGTCCTAGAGTCAGGAACAGACTTACATACCACCTCTGCCAACACTGTCCTTGCCCCCAAACCCCTGGCTGCTCTATCAGCACACCTGCCTGTTCTGTGCAAGGGCCCTGGGGCTGCCTCCTTGCCCCTAGGCCCGGCCTGTGCTGAAGCCCAAATCCACATGGCCCGTCTCATAGGCATGTGTGCACGCGTGCGCGCACACACACAGACACACACACACACGCACGCTCGCAAATGTGCACCAACTCCACACCCTTAGCACTGGTCACAAAGTCTCCAGAACAAGCCAGCTGCCAAGGGTCACCCAGCTCCCTCCCACCTCTCACTCACCGTCCAATGTCCGAGCAGACCTTAGAGTCAGCAGCAATGGCAGCGTGGGCAAAGGCCTGGGGGCCACAGGGGGCCTGATGGCGAGGGAGGACCACAGCCAGCACAATGATGACTAGTGCCAGTCCCAGCCCGAGCCCCAGCAGGACCAGGCTGATGATGGCCCTGCAGCCCCAGGCCATGGCTCCACAGCCCAGGGGGAGAGGGGTGGCAGGTGAGCAGATAGGCCAATGAACAGACAGATGGACAGATGGAAGAGCAGATGAATGGACAAGAGTAGGCTCACATGGGCTCCCAATGACTGGACAGATGGACGAACAGGGAGGCCAGAGACAGACAAGCAGATGGATAGACAGGCCAGACAGCTGGACAGAGAGAACAGTAAGAGAAGGATGGTCAAAGATGGGCTTACAGGTGGGTGGACAGACAGGTCTGGGCAGCGGGGAGCGTAAGAACAGCGGCTGGCAGCCAGCAGCTGGTGACAGAGCTGCTGCCCTCTTCAAGCGCTCACTTCGGAGGGAGAGTGTGCTATGCTCACGCCTCAACTTCCAGTTTTCAGCCCTGTTCTCAGCCCTGGCGGAAGGCCAGGCAGCAAAGCGTCTGGGGGAGTTTTCTTTGCTACAGGAGCCAGCTGCTGCGGTTAACTCCCTTGCTGCCGTGGTCCCATCCCCGCTGAATATGCTTGAGGCCTTGGCGCCTGGGGGACCCAGTGGGAGGGGAGGCCCAGGCAGGGCTCCCAAGAAACCCAACACCAGAAAAGCAGAGCTGGGGCCACCCAGTTTCCTATCCTGGATCAGGTAAGCCTGGCCCCACAGGGTGGAGCCCACTCCAACTCCCACCTCTAATTCTCACCCTCTCTGCATGGCCCAGCCCAGGTAGCTTCAAAGTGGGGCTGAAGAGACAGAGGGAGAGAGGACATAAGGTGGTGTCACTCAGGGCCCAGGTTCAAGTCCCTACTCAGCTGCAGCTGGCACACCACCCCCCATCCCCAGGGTGGCCAGGAGGGGGCCTGAGCTTCCCAGTCTGCACAGGGGATAGGCAGACTCGAGAGCACCAAACGCCCATGACTGCAAGACACCCACATGGAGAACGCAGACGGGCCATGCGTTCAGCCCTTGGCACTGGATTACCCATCCCTGGGGCCTGCTGTCCTGGAAATGCAGCCATGGACCTCCAGAGAAGGAGGCTGCCCTGCCTGAGCCCCCATGCTCGCCTGCAGCTCTGCTGTGCCCTGGCTGGGGTCCACATCTCTGTGTCCATCCCAACTCTTCTGGGGACACTGACCTGGGCCCTATTTGCCCGCCCCAGGCCACAGGGTACCCAACGGGGGGGGGGGGCAGCCTGGGAGTGAGTACCCACTGAGGGTCTCTCTTGGCCAGGCTCAGCAGGGGTGTGGAGTGCAGAGGCTATGGGCTAAACACTTGCCACAGAGGCCCCACCTATCTTCCCCACTTCTTTCCAGGTGAGCAGTGCTTGCCCCAGGTGACTACACCTGCAGTCAGAACCCACCTCCTACTACAGCAGAGACACTGAGGCCCAGAGAGGGACTGTATGCTCACAGGACACACAGCCTGCCAGACCCCCATGTCCAGCCAGAGCCTCTGGTCAGCTCAGCCTGGAGCGGCCATAAGAGGCAGGCCTTCCTGTAGGCTGTTCCCACAGCTGCTGCTCACAGTGGGGGCTATAGGCACCTCCTCCTGCCCCCCTTAACCCCAGCAACATTGCACAACCAGTAACAAAAGTGCATTCCTGGGCCCAGGCCATCCCGCCCACAGGCTGTAGTCCTGAAACCCAGAAGCCAGAACAGCAGGGACAGTGGAGACAGTGGGAGTCAGGGATATTCCCTCTCCTCTCCCTGGCCATCCCAATTAGGCAGAGGCCAGGGTGTAAGCACCACCAGAGCAAAGGCCCAGGGAAAGGAATGCGTATCATGCTGGGAACAGCCAGAGGCGCCCTGGGGAGGCCCCGCTGGGAAGGGCCTGAGTGTCCTTATCCAGGAGGTGATGGGGGAGGGGACAGTTGGAAGAAAAGAGAGAATTCAAGTACCAGCCCCTGAGGTAGCCTTGGACTAAGCCCCATAGGGCCAGGGACACTGAGGTACACCTGTCAGCATGTTGGGGCCAGGGAGCCTCATGGCCAGCCCCCACTTCCCTCAGTGCTGTGCGACTCAGAGGAAGGCCCTCCCTTCTGGCCTCAGTCTTCTCCCCTGTAAATGGGGCCATGACCTTTTCTCTCAAGCTAAATTTAGGATTGAGTAGTGACTTGCACTCACCCCTGTCATCTCACCCAGTCATCTCACCCCTGGGGAACTCCAGAGACAAAGCCCTCCTGGGGTGTACTCTGCAGGCTCAAAACCCATTTCCTTGTGGGCACTTTGGAAGCACCAAATTTTCCATCCCAGGTGTTACAACTGTGTGGAGAACAGGTAAGCGGACCCTGAAGGAGGGCCTGAGGGACGGGCCCCTTGGCAAAGGGCGCTGTAACCAACAATTCCCTTCCAGATGCCTCCCCTTCCTGGGGCCACATTCCCATCTGGTCCAAGTCACTGCGATCTGCTGTTCCTGAGAATCGGGCCTCCCTCTGGAGCTGATCACAAGCTGGGTTTCTTTCACTCAGAGTTTGTGCTTGGAAAGCCCCCCCCAGGGTCTGACTGAGATGTTTTGTTCCAGCCTCTTGCCCAACTCCCACTCCTCAGACCTCAGCTTCACCTCTGTTTGTCCTCAGCAGGGCGAGCCGGGACACCCGCGGGTCTGAGGAGGAGACACCCGAGTTCCTGGCATCTGCCCGCTACCGTCTGTCCAAGTAAAGGTCAGTGCCCTGGTGCCCCCTGGTGGCAGGTACTAGGTAGTGTCGCTGCCCTACTCCAAGAAGGGAGGACCCGGAGTCCTATCCAGGAGCTCTGGGAGAGGAGGAGCAAGTGCTTAGCACTGGCCTGCCCCTGTCCCTCGCCACCAGCCCCCAGGCTCTCGCCCTACTGAAAAATGCTGAGGGAGCTCCAGTGTGAAGACCTCAGAACCCCCCACACCATTGCTGCCAGCCCGATGTCTCCAATTCACACACAGGACACCGAGGCCCAGAGAGTGGGAGCCAGGCCAGGAGGCTGCCCAGAGCCTGGCACGGCAACCCCAATTTATTGTGCTGCTCTGCCACTCATAGGGGAAGCATGTCCCCCAAAGCTCCTCCCACCCCCAGCATCTTGTCTCTGGGTCTCTGGTCTTGAGAACTCAGTAGCCAGCAGGCTCCCCGCCTTTCCTGGAGTCCGAGGCAGCTGCCCAGCCACCAGCTGTGCGGACAATGGCCTGCACCACAGCGATGAAAGTGGAGGTGACCTGGGTTTCATGATGACGGGTCTTCAGGGCTGCAGTCACCACCTGGGGGTAAGAAGGGAAGGGGAGGCTTCAGCACAGCCCCAGACACCACCATCCAAGCCAGGCCTCACAGCCAGATGAGGTCATTTCTAGCCAAGTGATTAGGAAGAGCAGGCTTGGAGCAGGTGGCTTGGCTCTCAGGGCACCAGGGCTCCAGATGGCCCACCTGGCAGACATTTCCCAGGCAGAGGACACCAACCATTTTTCACCTTGTGAGGGCTCAGAAAACCCAGCCTCCAGTCCCATACTGTGGCTCAGTCTCCCCAACCCCAAGCCCACCTGGTCAATATTCTTCTCCAGCGTTGTGGTGTTGGGCAGAAGCTGGTTATGCAGCCGGGGCTCCTCCACTGCTCGCTTTACCTCGTAGCCAAACCACAGGTTGTGGATGATGGCCTAAGGGTGGAGGATGGGGCATGGTCAGTATGACTGGGAAAAGAGCAGCTAGAAGCAGGTAGGGCAGGAGTGGCTCGTACCAGTGCAGTAGCTGTGGTGATGTGCGTGCCCCCAGAGGCTCCCACCACCATGCGGACCTGGCCGTCTGGGCCCACCACGATTGTCGGACACATGGATGAGAGTGGCTGCTTCCCTGCGGCCGACAGGACAGAGCAGAGATGTTGGTCAGTCACCTGTGCAGGGCAGCAGCCCCCTCCCCACCCAAATCCCTCACCCCCGGACCCTCACACCACACCTGGCTTGATGAAATTGGCAGGCGAGGGGGGTACCCCAAACTGATTGGTGATGTTGGGAGAACTGAAGTCGTCCATCTCATCGTTGAACAGGATCCCGCTGACTGGGGAACGGACCTTGGAGCCAAAGCTGCAGCCCGGCCAGGTCAGATGGCTGCGCCCGACTGGCCCTGCCCTGCCTGGTCCCTACCCACCCACCGAAGTTCAAACACACTCCCCGGAAGGCCCTGGGCAAGCTACCAAGGTGGGGCCTTGGTTTCCCACCATGAAAGGAGGTGATGGAGCTGCCTTACAGGACATGCGGGCAGCCGCTGGCCCACCCGTCCCTGCCCTGTCCCACCCAGGCAGCAGGCAGCCCCTACTAGAGGTTGATGGTGCTGGTGGCAGACACGGCACTGCCATCCTCTGCGACGACAGACAGGTGAGCAGTGCCTCCGTCATCGGGCGTGTAGAACTCAGGCTCATAGTAGGAGGTTGGGTGAGTGGTGTCGTCGGAGATCCGGGCTCGGAGCTGGGCAGCGAAGAACTCGGAGGTCATGTTGCGGACCACCTGCCGAGACCCCAGAGCTGGCCTGAGGAGGTGGGGAGGGAGGGGGGACGGGGGCACAGGGTTGTGCAAGCAGGTCTCAGGCAGCCCCTGACCATGGCTCTGACCACAACCCTCCTGCACCCGAAACCTGTGACTCCCCAGGACCCCGGGGCAGCCCCAGCACCTCACAGGGTCAGTCTGACCCCCTCTTCAGCCCATCTAGATTGCCTTCCAGCAACTCTGTATATCTGCCTGTCTGTCTCTCAAGCCTCCAGACTCTTGACGCATTTAATCATTCATTCATTCATACGCATATTCATGGAGCTTCTATTGCACACCTGGTACTGGGGAATCAACAGGGACTAGCCATGTAGGTTCCTGCCCTTGTGGCAGGAAAAACAAATGCGGGCAGGGAAAGTGCTGAAACCACAAGCCAGATAAGGGGGACTGAGAGGGATGGGCTGTGGAGAGGGTGGTCAGGGAGGGCCTCTCGGAGGAGGTGACTGACATCTGAAAACAGCCCAGAATGAGGCTTCAGTGGTCAATGCAAAGACCCCAAGGTGGCAGCACAGTCCTGTGAATGACTGGCAGAGAATGCGTGGGGTGAAGGAGAGGACAGGTTGAAAATGCATGCTGGGGGCCATTGTGGAGGACCTTGAAGGGCTTGTAAGGACTTTGGCTTTTGCTTGTTGCCACAAAGGCTTAGGGCAGAGAAGTAAGCACCCTGGAGATGGTTTTCACAGGGTCCCTCTGGTGACTGTGAGGACAAGGATGGAGCCCAACTGGGAGGCTGTGGACAGAGGACCGGGTGAGAAATGATGGCTGCCCCAGGCAGGAGGAAAAGAAGAATTGAGGATGGCCCAAGTCTTCAGCCCAGAGTGGCTGTTGATAGGGGGAAGGTAAACACTGCAGAAGGGGCAGGTTTGGGGACTGTCAGAAGCCCAATTTTGGACGTGTGTCCATTGGACTCAGAAGAGCATGTCTTGGTGCATGGACCTATGAGCACGGCTCTCCGCATGTAGAATTCATTAGCAAGGTTAAGTTGGAAGATAAACTCAGTGATATCTGAAAGCCAGAAGCATGGCCAGAGTTCCCAAGGTGGCACAAAGGCAGAAGGTAAGAAGCCGGCAAAGAAGGGCCCCAGGAGACTGGCCAGAGGAAATGCCTCCAGAGGGTTTAGCAGCACCCCTGGACTAACTGAAAACCCAGGGAGAGACATTCCACTTGAATCTGCCCCTGAGGAAGCAGAAAGACAAATCCAGGACATGGGACATTTTCCAAGGCAACTGCCCTGGGCCCTTAGCAAAATAGCCAAGGGGGTCTATGGTAGGTTAGGAGACAGGAATTAGCATGGCTGAACCACAAGGGGTGACTCCACAGATCCTGGACCTAAAATATACTGGGCCCCTCAGGGAAATTCTGACATGGCTGTCTAATAGGTCATGTTGCCCCAGCATCCAGCTGTGGTGTGCCAAAGTCCTTGCTCTTAGAAAACACACTCTGAAGTGTGACATCAGCTACCTACTATCCAGTCACTCAGGAGAAACATAGATATAGGTAGAGGTGGTGGAGATGGAATTAGGAAATGAAGCAGAAATGTCCACACTGGGGATTCCAGTGAAAGAGAACAGGGTTTTGGGGGGTTTTGTTACTTTTTATTTTTTTTAAGCAATATGGTCTCACTCTGTCATCCAGGCTGGAGTGCAGTGGCATGATCATGGTTCATCACAGCCTTGAGTTCCTGGGCTCAGGCGATCCTCCTGTCTCAACCTCCCCAGTAGCTGGGACTATAGGCATGTGCTACCACACCCGGATAATTTTTATTTTTTGTAGAGACAGGGTCTCAATGTGTTACCCAGGCTGGTCTCGAATTTCTGGCCTCAAAGAATCCTCCCACTTCAGCTTCCCAAAGCACTGGGATTTGACGTTTTTCTTTTCTTTTCTTTTTTTCTTTTCTTTTGTAAAGACAAGATATTGCTATGTTGCCTAGGAGATATTTTGATTTTTTAATATTTTTGTAGGTATGAACATCTTCAAAATGAAAAGTTGAAGGAAGAAGGAGAATGTGGTGAGTTTTATGAGATGCTGTTGAGTGGGGCTTGAGGGAGAAACTGAGGAGTCTGGATGCCAGGATCTGGTGGTATGAGGGTAGAGAGGGAAGTGAGGACAGCCTGAAGGAGAGAGGAGGAAGTCTGGTCATGTTTGCCCTAAAGGAACACAGGACAGAAGCGGGCAGCAGCTGGAAGGTTCTGGAGCAAAAACAGCCACCTCTTTTATGGGAATGATTCATTATAAAAGGGAAAATGGTCCAAGGCAGAGACGAGTGTTGTAGGAATGGCACCCTGAGCCAGCAAATGGATGGAAGGGCCAGCCTTAGCCAAGAGAGAGGGCAGAGAGGGCACCATGGGTGACTCTGTCCCCTCCAAGAGACAAGACACCAGGTCACTAGCTGCAGAGTGCTCCTCGCAAAAAGAGAAGACACCTGCTAGACATCTGAGGTCCCTCCTGGGAGGTCATAGGTCAGCATGAGGGGTCTGCATCTCCACCCCAGAGCACTGAGAATTCGAGTAGGTAAGAAGGGGTATAAAAGACCCTCTGTGGGAAGAGACATGACGGGAGTCCCAGCAGAGGTCCAGCGTGGAACTGGGGCCCTGGTGAGTGAGCGAGCCAGGCAGCACAGGGCTGAGGATGGCAGCTGGGAAGCACTAGGTCCTTGGAGTGACCGGGAAGCAAGATATCAAGGCCTGGGTCCTCTCCCTCTCAGCCATCCTTCTCATCATCCCTGAGGGATGCAACACCCCCATGTATTCCTCATCTCAGTATTGACCAGAACACTCCAGAATCTTCAGATCCAAGGGCACAGCATATGCCAAGGCCCTGAAGTAGAAGTGTGACCAGAATGAGGGGGGCGCTAATTACCCGTTGCCAGGGCTCAGGGTCACTGGCACATCCCAACACACAGTCAAAGTTTGTATAAGGAATGGTCTCATAAAGCATACATGCCTCTCCACCAGGACTTGTCCCCATGGTAGGCCAGCCCCTGCCCCTACCTTAGTCATATCCTCAAACTTGGGGTCCCCAAGCAGGGTCCTCTTGGCATAGGCAAACCGGAAGGCCTCCACGATGCGGTGGTATGTCAGGCCTTTCTGCTCAGGGATCTCCACGCTCGCCCGGGAGAAGTTGTATCCTGGTTAGACAGAGCCAGGTATGCGTGGGCAGGTCCCAGGGGCTCAGAGGGACTCGGAGGGTAGACATCTCCATGAGCCGCCCTGCTGTCCCCAAGAAGGGGAACATTAAATAAAAGACTGTAGCAAGGACGAAATATGGATAGGGCTCCCAGGCCTGGACCTCACCCATCAGCCAGAAGACCACACAGTCTAGGAAGTCACAGATGGTCACTCCAATGACCAGGATGCCTCTGGACCAGGCCCCTGGCCCTGACTTCCTGCACCCCTCTCCCTCCTGACTCCTCCTCTTCCAGCCCTGAGCATTGTCGCATAGCCTCCTGCGGGCCACAGCCAGCCAGGAGCCAGGCACACCCGGGAGTTCAGTGATGGAGAGACACAGGGCAGGGGCCCAGGGCGGGCAAGATGCAGCAGGGGTGGAGCATGGGGAGGGAGCTGCGGCATCACGGCCCCTCGGCAGGGACTCACCTTTGAGGATGTTGAGGATGAGAGCCAGCACAGGCCCACTGAGTGGCGCGCTGGGCATGTAGAGGACCATGTCCCCCAGGCTGATGTTCAGTGGATGCTCGATCAGCTCAGCATGGTAGTTGTTCAAGTCCTCAACTGTCACAATGCCCCCTGCGATGAGATAGCAGCAAGGGTGTACGTGAAGATGGAGCTGCACCAGCCAGAGGAAGATGGCCTTACACCGGGGGGAAAGGGAAGGGCATGGGAGGTGGGTTCGTGCTGGTCAGGGAGGGACCCATGCCAGAGGAGGGGTGGGCTCACTCACACCGGCACAGATGGGCTCACACCAGTGGCAGGGCAGGGCTGCACCATGATGGTGGGAACCAGCCTGCACCATAAGGGGAGGACAGAGTGCATGATGGGGGTGGGCAGGGCTGCACCATCAGAGGGGGCCACAGAGCCTTCAAGTTGGGAATCCTGCCACCTTTGAGGGCCCCAGGCCCCTCTACCTCCCTCCTTAGCCCCTCTGTCCTTCCTGAGAGTGCCCATCACCCCACAGCCAGACCCACAACCACTGCCCTCCACCTGCTTGGTTCACTGGCTTCCTGCTCTGCCTTCTCGCCTCTGTGGCCAGAGGTCTTTTTATTATAGCTTTTTTTTTTAAGACGGGGTCTCATTCTGTCATCTAGGCTGGAATGCAGTGTTACAACCATAACTCACTGTAACCCTAAACTCCTGGGCTCAAGCGATCTTCCCACCTCAGCCTCCTGAGTAGCTGGTACTACAGGCATTTGCCACCATGCCCCGCTAATTT
>NW_007255906.1:348511-362779 GCF_000164805.1 Carlito syrichta | reverse complement strand
CAGCCTCCCAAAGGCGCGGGATTACAGGCTGAGCCACCGAGCCCGGCTAATTTTTTTAAAAATGTTTTTGTAGAATCTTGTTATGTTGCCCAGAATGATCTCAGACTCCTGGCCTCAAGCCATTCTCCCACCTCAGCCTCCCAAAGTGCTGGGATTACAGATGTGAGCCACCTCGCCCAGCCTCAGATGATCTTTTCCATCTACCCACTGCTTGGCCCCTGTGATGAGTGGGTGGGTTGAGAGAGGCTCCTGACACACAAGGCACTGACAGGCTAATTTCCTGCCTCAGTGGTAAAGGTCAACATGCTAACCACCCTCCTCCATGAAACAGTGACAAATACAACACAAAGAATGCCACAGCCAAGCTCCTGGACCCCAGTCCCCACAAAGTTCCTCTCCTCGGCCTCTCTCTCCAAGCTGAACTTCATCTCTTGTGACCCTCTTAGTGAGTCAAAACCTCCTCTCCCAGGCCTTAGCCTAAGCTATTTCTTCTGCTAGAAATCCCTTCCTTTCTCTACCTAACAAAGTTATCTGCAGCTCAGCCACCACCTCCTCCAGGAAGTACCCCCAGATCCTTAATCTGCACTCTAGTATCTCCCCAGCCCTGGCTCCCGCTGGCATTTACCCCACCAAGGTCTTTCTCTCCTGGACTGTACAGTTAGGTTTTGACCTAACTGTACAGTGGCCCACCACTGACCCTCCTCCCCCAGGAACTCCCTGGGGGCAGGAAAGGAGAACCCCAGGACTCTGGGCCCCAGCTCAGGGTTCCCCGCCCAGGCCCTGAAGGCACCCACTCACCAGCCGCCTGGATATCCTTTACAATCTGCGCTGTGAGGCTCCCATTGTAGAAGGCCTGGGCGCCCTCGAGGGCCAGCTTCTCGTAGGTGTCAGCCAGTCGTGGCAGGGTCAGCCACTCCCCCTCCCGAAGCACCTTTCCATTCCGGCAGAATACCTCACTGGGGCAGCGGGGAGGGGCGGGGAGCTCACGTGAGGCAGCAGGTAGGCAGACAACCAGACCACTCCCCACACCCACCCACACGGGGGAAGGAGAACAAAGTACAATCAGTGCGTGTCCACAGCAGGATGGCCCTGTCACTCTGGCCAATTCAGCCCGTGCTTCCTAGTGTTTCCTGCCACTTGGAACACATGGCAGCTCATAGTGTTCACTGGGGCCCCAGCTCAGGATGTGTCACCATCCCCGGTGCCCTCCATCAGCGCAGGCTCCCGAAGGCAGAGGGCAGCTCCACCAGTCACTCAGGGCCCACAGACTGCCCTGCCCTGGTGGCTGTGCTACAGACATACCACAGGACAGGCTGCTGCTCAATGACCGCCCGCTTGTTTTCCAAGGCTGCCGCCAAGCCCTTGCCCACAGGGAAGCCCTGGCGGGCCAGCTGGATGCTGGGCTGGAAGAGGCGACCCCAGGGCAGTCTCCCATGGCGCTGGTGTGCTAGCTCATAGCCGCGGATCTCCCCGGGCACTGCCACCGAAAGCCCACCTGGGGAGAGAGCACCAGGGTGAGTAGCCCTGAGCAGGGGACAATATTCCCTGACCTGCTTTACAGACAAGGCCAGAGAGGCTTAGAAGAACAGGGATTTTTTCTTTTAAATGAAGTCTCGCTATGTTGCCCAAGCTGGTCTCAAACTCCTGGACTCAAGCCATCCTCCTGCCCCAGACTCCCAAATAGGTGGGATTATAGGCATGAGCCACCACGCTTGGCATAAAGGGATTTTTAAGATCATATCTGAGCTTGGCAGGCAGCAGCACAAATGGCCCAGGGAGGTGAGGAGGGTACAGCAGGGGTAGATGGCAGCTTGTGTGCTGGGTTTTGCTGTCCCAGGATTAGATTTCTGTCTCCACAGGTGCCTCCATGTCTGCAATCTCGTACCAGGCCTATGGATGCACAGTGAGACTGGGGAGAGCCACACTCACTCCCATCTCTCAGTCTGCAGCACCCCCAGCCACAAGGCCTCCTGTCCTGCAAGACTCATGGGCTCCACGAGAACCTGCCAGAGCAAGACCAGCTCCTGCCCTGCCCCAGCTTATACCCAGGCCACCCTCAAAGCTCAGCTGGTCCCAAAAAAGCCCCCTACCTTCCTCTTTTCCACTGTCCTGGAAGCCAGATCTGAGTCTGGCTCAGACTCCCTGCCCTTCTCTCGACCTCGGTTTCCCCATCTGACCATAACAAATTTTGCTTTCCAGTTCTGACTCCAACAAGGCTACTGGAAAAAGATCCTTGGGCCTGCTTCCCCACCACACCCTACTGCCCACATGAGCACTTCGGCCTAAGCCAGACACTGACCCTTTGCCCAGAAAGATACAGTCACGTCCTCTGCCCCCAGGCACTCTTCTGCTGTGATCCCTGAGATGACCCGGCCATTTAGTTACTCCCAGGCTTGGCAGCTGTGGCTTCAGAACTGCCTCTCCCACTCCAGAGTCAGGCATGAGATTCCAAGAGCTACACATCTCGAAATGTCTGACACCAGCACATGCCTCCCACCTTACAACTAGATGGGAAAAATAGGCTCTCATGTTTGATAGCAGGTTAGGGTGACTACAATTAGCAAAAATGTTTTGTATATTTCAAAGTAACTAGAAGAGAGGACTTGAAATGTTTCCACCACATGGAAGTGATAAACTGTCAAGGATACCCTGACTCGATCATTACACGATCTATGCATGCACCCATAAATACAGAAAATATTATGCATCAATAAAAGAAGAAGAAATCCTCTCTTGACCTCAGGCCCCTCAAACTCTAACGCTCCCTGACCCGCCCAGCTCACCGGCGACTCCCACGCTGCCAGACCCAGCGCCTCCTCTCAGCCTGGTTCTCCAAAGCCATCTGCCTGCTCCCACTGGCTCCCTTGAGTCTCCTCTGCCTGCCACCCTGGTTCCTGCCCCTCTCTCTCCTCTGTCTTTGCTCACTCTCCTGGTGATCCCAGATCAGAGCTTCCGCCTCCATTTATGCACTGACAACTCCCAAGTTTGCCCTCTGGCCAGGACTACTTCCCAATTGCCAGACCCAAGTGCCTACCTTCCCACTCAAAAAAGCCATCTCAAATTTAACTTCGCCAGGTGCAGTGGCTCACACATGTAATCCCAGCACTTTGGGAGGCAGAGGCAAGAGGATTGCCTGAGCCCAGGGGTTCGAGACCAGGCTAGGCAACTTGGCGAGACCTCATCTCTACAATAAATCAAAAAATTAGCTGGGCATGGTAGTGTGTGCCTGTGGTTCCAGCTACTTGGAAGGCTGAGACAGAAGGATCGCCTGAGCCCAGCAGGTGGAGGCTACGGTGACCCTAAGTGTGCCACTGGACTCCAGCTTGGGTAACAGACTGAAAAAAAAAACGCAAAAAACTCAACATGTCCAAAACCTTGGGTGTCTGCCCAGACCTGCTTCCTGACAGCCCTGCCTGTCTCTGTCAGGTACAGACAAAAGACCCTGGAGTCCTCCGGGACTCCCCACTCAACCCAGCTGCAAATCCGCAGGCCCTACTTCCAAGTGGGTCCTGAACCTGCCACTTCCCACCACCTCTCTGTACCTGGATTATTTCAGTGACCTCCTGACAGGTCGGTCCCCTTGCTCCCTGCACATCACACAGCAATCCAAGGGGTCCTGTTGACCACAGGCCAGACCTGTCCCCTTCCACTCAGCCACTAGGGCCCCCACTCCCTCAGATAAGAGGCAGGGGCTTCACAATGACCTATGAGCCCGGTCTGTTCCCTCTGACCACATCCTCCTCCTCCGGGTCACTTACCGCAGCATCCCTGTGTCCCTGGATCACTCACTCTTCCCCCAAACACCAGGACGGACCCCCACCCTCTGCCTCTGGGTCTCTGCTCAGATGTCCCCTTCCTTGACCAGGCCACCTTCCATAGAGTTCCACCCTCTTGGGTCCCACAGCACAGAGCACACCCATGTTGGCCTTCTCTCTCCTCTCCACCTGGAATGTCACAGATTCTACCTGCTTCTGTGTTTTGCACCCTGGTTTTGGGAACAGTACCTGACACTAAGTCCTGATTAAATAAATGATTCCAAGCATCCCCAGACACCTCTAAGACCCCAGCATTCTCATACTCTAAGCGATTCCATGTCTACACATTGAGTTCCTCAATGAGTAATGAGAAAAACAAGATTCTGTATGTTAGAGAGGACCCCAGAGGGGCCACTCAGAGGGCATCATCCGGGACCTCCTCCCCCATGGTATGGTGAGGGTGCCTTGTCCCCTCTTCACCATCTATTCCTCCAACTTTTATCCCACAATACATTCCACCTGCTTTGAGCAGCACCCTTGGGTGGACACCGGTTTCCCCTCAGCTACCTGGGGAATTTAGGGCCTCCTCTCTACTCGAGGCCAGGTTCAAAAAAGAGAACGCACCCCATACTCTAGGGAGCTAGCCCCACGAATGAATGGATGAATGGGAAAACACAGGGTTTAGACAGCTTGGGTTCCGTTTTAGCTTTATCGTCTCCCGGCTGTGCAGCCTCAGCTGGTTTGCCCGGCCTCTCTGAGCCTCAGCATCCCCACCACCCTCCCTCACCCCCAAGAGTACAGGGAGGAATGGAGCAGGGGGAAGAGCGGCCTAGGGTGCGGGTGGAGCCCTGGGTGGTGAGAGCGGTCATCGGAATGATCCTCGCCGCGTGCTGCCGCAGGGTGGCGCTAAAGGGCCTGAGCAGAAACAACGGAAGCTGCGTCCCTTCACCCTGGTGAGGATGGTGGTGACCATTCGTCACCGGAGGGTGTCGTGGAGCAAAGAGAAGTGGGGGTCCCGGAGCTGCCCCCGGGCCCGGACAGGGCCATGCTCAGGGGCTCTTCCGCTGTGCACCCCAGCCCGGCCGCTTACCCTCCTGAGACTGCTCCGAGCTGTTGAACATGCTGGCAGAGGCCAGCCCGGGGGCCACCTCGCGGGCGTTGATGACCTCGGCTTTTCCTAGGAGAAGAGGCATGCGGGCAGGTGGACCCCCCGCCCGCCCCCCGCGTGAGCCCAGGGCGCCCCCAGCTGTGCCCCCAGCCCACTCTCCTCCCGGGACTCACGTGTGGCACTGTTGTAGATGGTGAGGAACAGACCGCCCCCGATGCCCATGCTGTGGGCATTCATGAGTCCCACGCACAGCAGGGCCGCGATGGCCGCGTCCACCGCCGAGCCGCCGTCCCGCAGGGCGTCCCTGCCAGGCACGTGGGGGTGAGAACCTGCCCCGGCACACCCTGCCGCCTGCCCTCCCGCCTGCCCGGAGGAGGATGGAGGAGGAGTTCCTGCGGGTTCATTTTGTTTGGAGACAGGGCCTCCCCCTGTGACCGGAGCTGGAGCGCAACCCACCGCGCCGTCATAGCTCCCTGCAGCCTCAGGCAACTAGGTTCAAGCGATCCTCCTATCTCAGCCTCCTGAGTACCACACCCAGGAAGTTTTTGTTTTTTAAAGACTTCTCAGTTTCCTCTTTTTCAAGCAAGCCAACGCACATGGCTTCTATAGCTTAAGAAAAAGGAAAATTGCCATATTTTAGTAGTCACATTTTTTCTGCTTCTGTCTGTAGGTGGGAACTGATCTTTGTATATAATGTGGGATAGGAGTCCAAAATAGAATAAAACAATGGAGTTTATCAAACAGACTCTTGGAACTGAGAAAAGAAACGTGTTGGGGTCACTATCCCCTTCTCTTGGGGTCACTCTCCCCGTCTCACCTCGCCAGAGGCTACTGAGAGGGACCAAGCAAAGAACAGACAGTTCCATGAACATTGGACACCCCTTGTCCAGGCAGCCTGTTTACAGGCGGGGAAACAGCCTCAAGTGTTGCCCAGGTCCACTCTCATGGCTGTCCTCCAGGACTCATTCCCCATGCCGCCCCAGGCCTGTCCTGCTCACCTCCCAATCTCGGAGCAGTGCTTGGCATCCGCAGCCACAGCTGCCCTGGGGTACACATGGTGGTCAGGCTTCTCCCTGGAGGCTGAGGGCAGCCACAGGCAGAGGCCCACGACCACCAGCACCAGCACCACGGCCAGCAGGCCCAGCACCACAAACCGCTTCTTCATGGCTCTGCCGTGGGGGGAGCAGGGTCAGGCTCAGCCTCAGGCACTCCCCAGCCCCTCCCCCACAGGGCACAGTCTAAAGTCAGGCCTCAGAAACGCAGCCCGGTGTCTCCTTCCAGCTTCCCAGAACACGTACAGGCTGTCCAGCCCCCAGACCTTTGCCCAGGTCATTCCCTCTGCCAGGAGTTCCAGGCCTCACCTCTGCCCTCCTAAATCCTCCCTGCTTATCATTATGGCTCATCCTGCGAAGGACCCCATCTCCAGCAGGAGCCCCTCCTGGAAGTCCCCAAATGTCACATACCCCGCCTTCCGCAGGGCCCTGTCTACCTCCTCACAGTGGACCTCCACCACTTAGCAGGTGGTACCGGACTGGCCTGATTCTTCCAGTGTCCTCCACCTCAGCTCAGAGCCTGGCACTGTATGGGGTCCCCCAAGTACCCACACACACACCAGACTGTGGGGTTTAGCTTCTATGGTGCCCTTAAAGGGAGCACCCCAGAGTCTTCTCCTGAAATCAGCGGATCAGCTGCCAATGGGTCGGGACTTACCGTCCAGCAGCAGATGGGAGCCCCAAGCTTTGCCTGGGGAGGTGGCCACAAAAAACAGGAGGCTTTGGCTGAAATGGCTGGTGAAATAACTGGGGCCTCCCTCACGCTCTGCAGTAGTCTGTGGCCCCAGAATCTTCTCCAGAGACTCTTTAACCAGGCAGCCTCCTGGTTCTCCTGAAAGTGAAGAGGGTGTACTTGAAGCACTCCCAGCCCAGCCCTTTCTGGGGGGGAGCTCAGTGTGACCCTCCCTGCCAGCTGCTTTCTCTGCATCCAGGTGAACTCTGGAGCCAAAAGGCTGTCAAGCTGCGCACGCGTGTCTGTGAATTCTCTCTGACTGCACCTGAGAGACAAGGCTTTGCGTGAGTAGGGCGGGGAGGGGGTGGGCATTCCCCCACAAGGCAAGGATTCGGTAGTGAGCATGTCACGTGGCAAAGGGGCCCAGCAGATGGATGAGTCAGGACTCGCCACTCACCTGCTGTGGAGCCTTGGGTAAGTCACGTAACTGTCCAGCTGAGATGACAGTGGCACCTTGCTTGCCTCACCTGCAGGGGCGTCGTGAATTAGGTGGTTGAACTGTGCTCGGGCTCAGGAAATGCTGGCTCTAATGATTACCACGGCTGCTCTGGGGAAGAACCGCCCTCTTCTAGACTCAGTTCCCTCCAAAGGGTCGTGTCCAGCAGCAAGCCCCTCCAGCAAACTCCTGCCTGGGTTTCCTCTGGCTCAGCCTGTCCCTGTTCAGGGAGTCTGAACTCAGAGTCAGACTCATCATCCCAAAGACTCTAGGAATGGAGCCCCTGTGCCCGCTCCACACGCACAGGGGCATTCCAGATGCTAGTGTGACTTGGTGTTCCTGGGGATGATGATGTGACAGCATGTGGTCCCTCATGGTGCATGAGAAAGTACAGAGAGACTCCCGGCCCTCGATACCGAGTCCCAGGGCAGGGGTCCTGGTGGAGGTCACGCAGCAGCCTGCCACCCCTCCCCAGAAGAAGCCAAAGAAGCCCCTCCTCTCCACTGGGACCACCACAGCCTAAAGCCAGCTGCCCTGTTCCTGACCCCTCCCTGGCTCCCGTCTTGCCAGCACCACCTGCCCTCAGTCCTCCGGAAAGTAGTCAGAGGGCTCTGTCCAAAGTGCCAGCCTGGGCCTGCCCTCGCTGCCCTATAAAACAGTCCATGCCCCTCCCTAGGCCTGATGACCCTCTGGGGACTCAGACACCCCCGGCCCTGATGGAAGCCCAGGTCATGGTTAAGGGGTCCTGATGGAGACAGACATGCTGGGAAGTCCAAGGGCCCTCAGGGCCAGGATCAGCTGTGAGCTGCGTCCATTCTCATCAGGTGTGGTAGGGGAGGTTATCCCCCACCCTGGTCAGTCCCCCACCACAGCACAACACAGCCCCTCCACCAAGGAAGCTCCCTAGTTCCATCCACTGGACCAGGTCATGCTGGGCACCTTAAGGGCACGGCCTCATTTCTCCTGGGCTTGGGGCCTGGAGCCAAGCTGCCAGCCATGGCTCCACCAGGTCCACACTCCAGGCTCCGCGGTTCACCCATCTGTCTACCCAAAGGCCCAAATAGATCCCCAAGGGGCAGGGGCTACTCAGTAAGGCTCAGGCTGCCAGGGAGCATGGGGAGGGGAGTGGGCAGCATTGGCCCCATCTCCCCTCCTCCCGGAGCAGGGCAGGAGAGAGGGCTGGCCCAGCCTCCGGCAGGCAGATGTCCCCAGCCTGGCGGAAGACACCCTGCTGGGGGCCCGGGCTTCCATTTCCCGCCCCCCCCCCACCCCCAAGTTCTCTCAAGATCCACTCAAAGAATGTCCAAGCCCAGAGGCCTGACTCTCACCCAAATCAGTGCCAGGAGGGGAAACTGAGGACAGAGAGTGGGTCGGGTACAGTGTTTAGCCTCAAATCCAGAACCCCCTCCTGTGACTCTGGTGGGCTTACCTGAGGCCTGGGGGCAGTGGGGGCCCAGGAGAGCACTTCTCCCTCCTAAGACAGGTCTGGGCTGCACCCGCCAGGGAGGAAGACGCAGACTTGTCCGCCTGGGAAAGTCCCGGCACAGAACTGGCTGCCCCCCCCCGCCTCGCAGGAGTGGCCCAGACCACGCCTGCAGCCCCTGCAGAATTCCTCAGGGAGTCTCCAAATTGGGACTGGGATCTAGGGGTGGGCACCTCCTAGAAGGAGCAGAGGCAGGAAAGGGGCAGGAGGGACCAGAGGACCCATGAGCTTACCTAGTCCCAGAGGGGGCAAGAGGCCAGCTGGGAGGCGCCCAGCATCCCTGGGGGGCAGTTGAAGGCGTCTGCGTAGGGTGGAGGACAGGTGGTCCTCTCACAGAGGTCCAGCCTGGCTGGGAGGACGAGGAGGTTGACGTGACAGCAGCAAGGAGGCGTGGTGACACGGCCTGTCACCAGGTGACTAAAGTTCACGCAGCCCTAGGAGGGCCCTGGGCGGGAGGTGGGAGGTGCTGTAAGCCTAGGAAGGGGCTCCCCCCTCCCAGTCTCAGTTCCCTCCAGAGGGTAACCGAAGGGCTCCCTCCAAAGGGTAAGCCCCTCCAGTGAGCCTCAGTCGGGGCTCCCCTCTGGCTCACCCTGCCCCACCCAGTTCAGAGCATCTGAACTCAGAGCCAGACAGCATCCCAGAGATAATTCCTGAGGCAGGGAGTAGAATGCCCCCTGGCACCAGACCAGAACTAGGGTGTAAGAGGCCTCACCACACCCTGCCACCAGGCGCCAAGGGTGTGTCCCTGGAACATGACCTGGGGTCCCCAGCTTGCAGACCAGCCCCACTGCCCATCTATGAGCATCAGCATCCCAGGCCAAAGAACCACCTGAACAGCCTAGAAAGGCAAGGACCAGAGAGGCCCAGAGCTGGCCCAAGGTCATACAGCCTAGCAGGGCAAGCTTGGCTGCCTGGTACTGGCCCCAAGTTGCTGCATGTCCCTGACCAGGCCACCAAGGAAGTCCAAGCCAGAAGCAGCTGTGGGCCCAGCCCAGGGGAGCTTGGACACTGCTTCCCATTCCCTGGTGGCCTTCATCTGCCAAGGATAAGGGTCAGAGGCTCCCTGAGCCATGGCTCCCTCCCCTGCTCGCTGGTCAGCAGTGCCTGGGCTGCCCAAGATCCCCTGCAGCCTCCATCTGAGGTCCATTCTGTGCCTGAAACACTTAATCCACAGTCATTCTTCAAGACTGCCCCATCAGACAGAAAGAAGTGTGGAGGCCGACCGGGTATTATTGCCTGCCTGAGTCACCCACTGCCCTCAAGCAGGCACTGGACAGAACCCACCACACATTCCACGACTCCAGGATTGGGGTGCTATGACTGAGCCCTTTCCTTGGGTGTTCCTCCCTGCAGGTCAGGATGGACAGGGCAGGAAATGAACGTGGACAGGGCAGGAAAGTCCCATGATCTGTCCCTGAAGGCTGAACACCAAATAGGAACATTAGGGGATTTGGTCCTGCCTGAGTGGCTGCATTCCAGAGCAGTCAGCTGGGAGGGGTCTGCAGTGGAGAGCCCCAGGGCTCTGTCCCCAGCTCTAACCTGCTTAGCAGTTTCCTACCTGCCTGGGCTGGTACAAGACGTGTAGGATGAGCAGTGGCTAGTGGGCAGGAAGAATGTCTGAGTGGACAGAGGATGGCCCAGACCCCAACAGGTGACCCCAACAGGAAAACCCTGGGTTGGGGAAAGTAGGAAGACACCTGCCTACAATAGGGCACAGATGAAACCTGGTAACACCTGCAGGTTCTAGGGAAGGAAAATGTGAGGGAGGCACCTTATCAAAGGCCATATCAACAGAGGTATGACCTACAGAAAGAAGGAGGCTATTCTGCCTTGGTCAACCCTTTTCCACATGCAGAGAGGAGCTAATCTCTAGATAGCAGGAGCTGGGCTAGAGGTCTCCAGACTCCACAGTTCTTGTCCAGGTTCTATAGCTCTCCGTCCCAAGAAATGTGCAAGCCTCACTCACCCAGAGACACTGACTCTGCTGTCAGCACGATTCCCTCTACACACACACACACACACACACACACACACACACACACACACACTGAATCTAGGCTGGACAGAGCAGCGTCCCAGGACGCAGCAGAGAGGGGAGCATGAGGACAGGGCAGACAGAGCAGCCAGCCTGGAGTTCCCCTGTTAATCCTCCAACCCAGCTTGACACTTGTGTCACCGCAACCCCAGAGTCACAAGGGTGAAATTGGGACACAGCCCCAACCCCGATCACAGACAGGAAACTGAGGCTTAAGTAAAAGCCAGTTGCCCAAGGTCAGCCGGTCCCAAGAGGCACATGGGCCTGCAGGTGGGCCCAGGACCACCGCCCTTGGGTGTGGGCAAGTGCAGAATTCTGTGGCTTCCCCAGGCTGCCTGTACCCTGGGCGGGACGCTTCCCACCACCCAGAACCGGGGTAGAATCTGTTTCCTTCACTGCCCACCCTGGAGGCATGAGGCTGAGAATTAGAGAAAATGCCCCTTTGCTAAGACTTGATAACCACTCCCTGCCGGAAACCTGCAGAAACAGCTACGTGTGTGGGGGTGACCGCAAGGTGGTGGTTGCCCCCTGGAGTTGGGCAATGTCCCCTTGCACAAATGACCTGCCCTACCCCCACCCACAGCCACAACCTGAGCCCAGAGAAGGGTCAGCATGGCCCAAGGACACAGTTCCCACAGGCCTCATCTCAGCCCCGGCTGTGTGCTAGAGCTGGCCACCCCCACCCCCATCCTGGCCTCAGTTTCTCCCCGCTGCACACCTCCCCACAAGTCCGCTTCCTGGGAACCACGGCTTCCTCCAGGGCTTCTTCAGAGAAGTCAGGGGGCTCCACCTGGCCCTCCTCTACCCACCCCCACACCTATGGGAGCCAGCCAGAAAGCCAGTCTCAAATCCACTTAATCAGACGAGGAACAGAGCGCCCCCACCCCTCAGACCCAGTCAAAGAACCTGGGGCTCTGCCCACCTGTGTGAGCCCTCTGCAGGATTCGTCCACAGGAGCCTTACCCCCTCACTCCCACTGCAGAGGGTGGAGAAGAAGAAGAGAGACTCCTCTAGGCCACAGTCAGCATATGCAGGGCTGAGGAGGGAACACAGGCCTCCCGACACTTCAGAATCTGGAGGCTTCTCCAGGAAGCAAGGGCTCCAGGGTGACCTCCTGACCGCCTCGGCCCAAGCTGAGCTTCCCCGCCTATGCTGTCCAGCAGCTCAGAGAGGGTGAGCAGTGCTTCTGGGTCACACAGCTCTGGGCACAGCAGGCTCACCTGACTCCAGGGCTGGCCTTCCAGCTGCACACCAAAACTGAGCCAAGTCCCAGTCCCCTGCTGTGACCCAGCTCCTCCCCTCCCTCCCGCTGTGGTCTGGGGTGGGGGAGGCTTTAAAGGCACAGGAGCTGTTCCAGGTGGGACAAGGGCTGGCTCCTGGTCCTATCCCTGGGGCTGTGTGACCTGGGAGGGCTGCGGGTCTCTCTGAGCCCAGCTCGGACTCAAACCCTGAAGGAGCGGCTTGAGTTCTGGGGGCCTTGGTGGGACGGAGTCAGGCTGGGTTTCAGCCAGTCACGTCAAGCCAAAGATTCCCTGGGAGAGAGGAGTCATGGAGCTGGGGTGCAGCCGGATGGCCATGCCGGCGGGGGCTGGGTGTCCAAGCCTCTGAGGCCCCACAAGGTTTGAGGAGCCTAAGTTTCCCCCCACAACTCAGAGCTGGGGGGTGCTCCTCCTGGCTGCCCTTTCCCCACTCTCAGGGCTACAGGTGGGGGTCTAGGAGTTGTCACTCTAAGGACCCTGGTCACCTGGACTGAAGGGGGGTGCATGACCCAGGGGAGTCTTTCCTCCACCCCCAACTTCCAGGACATGAGCAGGCAGGCTGAGGGACAACCCAGGCGGCAGAAGCAGGGGGCGGAGTCCATCCATCATCCCCTCTCTTGCTCTGGCCCATGGAATGAGGTGGGGGTTCCCAAGCCTCTCAGTCCTCAGATGGAGGCTCACACGTGGTCAATAGCCTGTTAGAATCATCACCATTAGCACAGCCGTGGTTAGTGGTGGTCATTCATTCATTCATCCACTCATTCATTCTCCCACCCAATCCTGACCCCTTCAGATTCCCTCACAGAACTCCTACCTGACTGGACATGAGATATTATGGTCAGCCAAGTAGGGAAGCCCTGAAGGAGGGGCAGACACCAGGACTGGGGCCTTGGAAATCCAGCCCCAGCTGAGATTGGCCTGAAGAGGACCCACGTAAACCTGAAGGCCAGGATCTGGAAGCTTCTCCAGGATGTGAGGGCTCCAGGGTGACCTCCTGACTGCCCTGGCCCTTCCTAAGCCCCAAGGTGTCAGGCCTGGAAGAGGAGGTGGCTGAGCTTAGACCTTGAAGGCCAAGCCAGTCTGGACTCTGAGAGCCCAGAGGTGGGTGAATGTGTCACCAGGCTCGGTAACCCATTAACCCTGGCTCACTCATTAAGACCCTGGTGGGTGCCCATTAGCTCCTTGGCTGTTCCAGGAGCCAGGCAGAGGGCAGGGTCCGTGGGAAAAGGGGAGCATTGAGGGGCCACTGGGCAGGGGCCGAGTGAGCTGGGCTCTCTGTGTCCTTGTCCCCTGAGGAGCCTTCTGAGGCCAAGCTGGCCTCCAGCCAGGGGCAGCTGCCAAGATAGCTTGGGAGTGCCCCCCCACCCCAGTGCCTTTCATCTTCTTATCGGCACCAGCAACCCACAGTGCCTCGGGGGCTTGGCCAGACGGGAGGCTCCAGAGGTCGGCCCAGCGGGTGGCTCAGCAACTGGCCTAGCTCCCCCTCTGAGAAATGGGACCATGGTGGCCTCCCGGGACCTGTCCATTTTAAAGGTCTTGGGTCTGCCCTACCTCTAAGTGGGAAAACAAGACACTGGTGGGGCAAGAAAGAAGCTTCCAGCATAGGAAACCGCAGCCTGAGAGGGGAAGGGAACTGCCCAGAGACACTTGGCAGGATAGTGACCCATGGCATGGGGAAGTCCGGGCAAACCACTTCCTACAAGTGGAGTCTCACTGTAGCCTCCACCATGCCCCACCCACTGTCAGGTACAGGAAGCTGACTACATCTGAATCACCTGCAAAGCCTCCAGCCCTGGGTGGGCTACATTGCAAGGCTCGTGGCTGGTGGAATCGTGACATCCCAAGCTGCAGTCATGAGCTTCATAATAAGCAAGCAAGGCAGGTGGGTCCAGGTGCAAGCGACGCATGACCCGTACTCCAGGACCACTGGGACAGCATCTCAGGGCCTCCTGGGAGCCAGAAACCTGGTATCATCCCAGACATTTGTGTCCCCTGGTGTTCTACATCAAGGAGACACTTGGTAAACTGGCCAAACAAAACTAACTTCTAATCCAAGCATCATAGTTTTTGGTTTTTTTTTTTTCAGTCAGGGTCTCATTCTGTTGCCCAGGCTTTAGAATGCATGCTCACAGCCACCACAGCCTCGACCTACTGGGTTCAGAAGATCCTTCCACATCAGCCTTCCAAGTAGCTGGAACCACAGGCGCATGCCACTACACCCTGCTAATTTCTTGATTTATTGTAGCGACGAGGGCTCGCCAAGTTGCCCAGGCTGGTCTCAAACCTCTGGACTCAGGCAATCCTCTCCCCTCTGCCTCCTGGGATTATAGGCATGAGTCACTGCACCCAGCAGCATTTTTTTTTTTTTGAGTTGGAGTCTCACTCTGTCGCCCAGACGAGTGCAGTG
>NW_007255906.1:340795-348352 GCF_000164805.1 Carlito syrichta | reverse complement strand
CAGGCAATCCACTCACCTCAGCCTCCCAAAGGTGCAGGATTACAGGCTGAGCCACCGAGCCTAGCTAGCATTTGTTTTTAAGAGATGGTCTTGCCGGGCTCGGTCTTGCCGCCTGGGCAGCGAGACCTCATCTCTACAATAAATCAAAAAATCAGCCGGGCGTGGTAGCACGTGCCTGTAATTCTGGTTACTCAGAAGGCTGAGGCAGAAGGATCGCCGGAGCCCAGCAGGCAAGGCTGCGGTGGCCGGGAGCGGCCACTGCACTCCAGTCTGGGCGACCGAGTGAGACTCCAACTCAAAAAAAAATAAAGGAAGAGATGGTCTTGCTCTGTCACCCAGGCTGCAGAGCAATGATGTAATCAAAGCTTACCACAGCCTTGACCTCCTGGGTTTAAGCAACTTCCTGCCTCAGCCTTCTAAGTAGCTGGGACTATATGCAAGCACGCTGGGGTTACATTGTGCCTGGTCCCATCATAGCGTAGTAATCAACATTAGAACCAGGCAGGGTGCAGTGGCTCTCAGCTGTAATCCCGGCACTTTGAGAGTCACAGGCTAGAGGATTGCCTGAGCCCACGAGTTTGAGACCAACCTAGGCAGCATAACAAGACCCCTTCTCTACAAAAACTTTTTAAAAATTAGTCAGGCATGGTAGTGTGTGCCTGTGGTCCCAGTTACTTGGGAGGTTGAGATGGGAGGGTTGCTTGAACCCAGGAGTTTGAGGCTGCAGTAAGCTATGATTGCACCACTGCACTGCAGCCTGGCTGACAGAGTGAGACTTCCCTGTCTCAAAAAGGGGGGGTCACAGAATCTCAAATGTTTGGTTTCTGATCTTTCAGAATCCCAGAAAGTTTGGCTTACACACCTGTCACAACAGGGAGCTCACTACCTCTATAGACAGTGAGGGCCAGGCACGGAGGCTCATGCCTGTAGGCCTAGCACTTTGGGAGGTGCAGGCGAGAGGATTGCCTGAGCCCAGGGGTTTGAGACCAACCTGGACAAATTAGCAAGACCTCGTTTCTATAATAAATCAAAAAATTAGCCAGGTGTGTGGTGGCACGTGCCTGTAGTCCCAGCTCCTGGAGAGGCTGAGGTGGAAGGATTACCTGAACCCAACAGGTCAAGGCTGCAGTAGCCGTGAGCATGCCACTGCACTCTAGCCTGGGTGACAGAGTGACTCTGACTCAGAAAGATAAAACAAAATATAGACAGAGAGACTACATTGGATGGCAAGCTTTTCCCAACATCAAGTCCCAGTTAGACTCTGTGTAATATCTCCTACAGGCTTTGAGAGATGGTCTGCTTCAGGTGGGCCTGGCCTCAGACCCTTCCCACCGTCTAAGGCCCCAGAGCAAAGAAGCAGAGGCCACTTTGACCCTGTGGCTACCTGGCCTTAGCCTTTCTGAGACACGCAGACCATACTAAAGGGATGGAAGACTCCAGCTCAATGGAAGGGCTGTTGTTGCCCAGTGAGGTTTGCAGAGAGCTCCCGTGCCCTCAGGGTCTGGCCAACACCCCCTCCCCAGTGCCATCTGCACGTTCGCTATTCCAGCACCCACCTTTGATGTGAGGATGGAGGCTGGAGTGCGGCCAAGTGTGTGGGCCTCCAAAATCAACAACTCATGAATGCCTTGGAGCACCCAGCAGCAGAGCTGGCCTGGCACCAAGTGGACCAAATCCAGTTCCCAAAGTCAGAGGCAGGATGGCAGGCTTCAAACTCCACCCCAGTTGCTGATGGCGTTGGAATCTGGGCAACCTCCACCTTCCTGGCCTTAGTTTCCCACCTGGAGAGCAGGGATAGCCAGAACAGCTGTTGGGGGGATTCACAGAGATCGCCGCACCACACTGCAGGCTGTACCCGCTCCTTCTGAGGCCTCTCAGAGTCTGGGATAGCTCCGACATCCAGCAGCTTCTGTCCCTACCTAATGAGCAGCTGAGAGCAGAGACCCAAAGGGCCCCTGTCTTGGCTACTCTGTGCTCCCTGCCCACGGCACCCTCTTCAGGTGGCATTTATCACATCACCTGGTAATTATCTGCAGAGTCTGGGAGCTCCAGGCGGGTGAGGGAGGAAGGCTGGGTTTTGTCCACACCCCAGCGCCCACCCTTGCCATAGTCAGGTCTCCTGGAGAGCCAACCTGCCTCTGTCTCAGGGCCTCCCAGGTCACACACTCGAGCCCACCTGTCCACCCATGGCCCTGTGACTTCACTGATGCCCAGACTGCCCAGTGCTCCCCACATACAACATGCTCCCCTCCAGCCTGGGCCCTCAGACCACTCCCCTCATACACACACCTCTTACGGCACCTCCTTAGACTCCCTCGCCTCCTGGACGCCGGGCTCGGGCTTGCTCTCACCCATAAGTCTGAGTCCAAGGCCTGTTGGCTGATGTGGTGGCGTGCCCAAACCTGAGCTCAGTGGCTGCCCTTCCAGTCCTCCAACCACCACGTCAACCCCAGTCTAGCCCCGGGCGGCCGTTCGTGCACCCTCTCTGGTCCTGTTCAGTTGCTCCTGCCTCTACACCTCCCTCCGGGCAGCACCTGACCCCCAGCCCCCATGGGCAACTCTTCTCACCTGGGGATTCCCAGTCCCAAGTCCCAGCCCCTTTGCTGTTTCCAGCACTCAGTATGCAAAACTGAGCTTGTCCCTCCCCAACTGAAAGCCCTCCAAAGACCCCCTTGGTGCTCGCCCTCTCCTCTGGCTCCCTCTGTGTCTTTGGGGCCACGGCCAGGCCTAAAGCACTCTTCTACAGACCCCAGGTGCAGTGCCACCTCCTCCTGAAGCCCTTCTGCACCCCATCCCACTCCGCGGGTCAGCTGCTATTACTGCCTCCTCCTAGTCTCCCCTGGTGTCCATAGTGCCCGATAATCATCCCTGGGTGAGTAGATGCTGGCTGCCCGGGGCCTGGGGAAATTCAGTAAACGGCCATAGAAGAGATGTTAGTACAAAGAGCTTTGGTGTGCTGGGCCTTTCCTCATTGCATCTGTAACCCCACCACACCTTTGCCAGATGGGCATTCTGTTTTCCCAGATCACACAAGAGGACACTGAGGTTTGCAGAGAGTTATTATTGTGGGTTGACTGATGTCCCCTTGCCCCATATTCATATTCACTTGAGGCTCAGAATGTGACCTATGAAATAATTATATATGTGTTTTATACACACACAGGTTTTGTCCCCAGTTCCTGGCTCATAGCTCCCATTGACCTTATTAGAGTCTTTTGTTACAACATACAGAGTCTTTAGGTCTCAGATGCAGGCCTCAGCAAACAGAATCTCTCTCTGTCCTCCTGGTCAAGGCAGGACTCTAATCGGACGGTGGGTCCTAAAACCCTCACAGCAGAGCGGGCTCCACCCCATGCTCTGGGGGAATAAATGTGGTACAGAGAGGCCAGGAAGAAGCTAGACAGGCCTTGCTGGGCTTCCCACTCCGTCTGTTAGTCGCAGATCACACCCTTTTTGTCCAATCACATTTCCACATGGTGGTCCATACTTCCATTATGCCTATCCAATGGAAACTCCATAAAAGGCTGGAGAGGACAGGGTTGGGGAGATTCTGGAGAGCTGAACATGAGGAGGTTGACAGGAAGGGGAAAAAGAAGTCATCCACATGCCGGTAGGGTGACGTACCCCAACTCCATGGGGACAGAAGCTCCTGTGCTCAGGACCCTCCTAGACCTCACCCATGTATCTCATCATCTGGATGTTTACCTGTATCTTTTAAAACAGACTTGGAGGCTGGGCGCAGTGGCTCATGTCTGTAATTCCAGTACTTTGGGCCAAGGTGAAAGGATCACTTGAGGCTGGGATTTCAAGGCTGTGTGGTGAGCTATGATTGTACCACTGCACTCCAGCCTGGGCAACAGAGCCAGGGCTTTTTTTTTCTTTTTCTTTTTTTGAGTCAGGGTCTCATTCTGTCACCCAGGCTGGAGTGCACTGGCACAATTACAGCTCACTGCAGCCTTGACTTCCAGGGCTCAGGCAGTCCTCCTGCCTCAGCCTCCTGGGTACCTGGGACTACAGGCACATGCCACCACTAATCCAACTAATTTTTAAATTTTTTGTAGAGAGAAGATCCTGCTATGTTGTCTAGTCTGGTGCAGAATTCCTGGGCTCGAGCAGTCCTCCTGCCACAGCTTCCCAAAGTGCCGGGATTACACTGTGCCCAGCCCCTGTCTCTTAAAAAAAAAAAAGCTAAAACATCCTTTGACTACTATTGACTCTAAGTGATGATAAAGTACATCTGAGACACAATAAAATAAAATATCCTTTGTAATAAACTGGTAAATGTGTTTCCCTGAGTTCTGTGAGCTGCTCAGGCAGATTAATGGAATCCAAAGAGGGAGCTGTGGGAACCCCAGGAGGCCTGGACTTGTGACAGGTGGGTAAGCAGTGGTGGTCTTGTGGGACTGAGCCCTCAGCCTGTGGTTTCTGAGGCTGTCTGCAGGTAGATGATGTCAGACGTGAATTGAATTGGAGCACACTCAGCTGATGTCTGTCTGCTGCAGAAATGATTGTTTTCTGGGTATGTAAGGGAGAAACCTCACACATCTTACACATCTGGTCACAGGAGTCTTCTGTGCTGATTGTTGTGTAGTGAGAGCAGGGGAAAAACATAGTTTGAGTTTTGTTTTGTTTTTTTCTCACATGACCTTATTTGAAAATAGAGTCTCTACACAAGTAATTAGTTAAGACGAGGCTACACTGGGTTAGGGTGGGCTCTAAATCTAGTAACTAGTGTCCTTTCAAGAAGGTCATGTGAAGACAGACACGCAGACACACAGGGAAGGCGGCCATGTGATAACAGAGGCAGAGACTGCAGTAAGGCACCTGCAGTCAAGGAATGCCAAGGATTGCCAGGAACCACCAGAGGAGGAAGAGGGAAGAGGGAATGCTGTTCCCCTGGAGCCTCAGAGGGAGCATGACTCTGCCTATGCCTTAATAGACTTCTAGCCTGCAGAGCTGTTCTGTGGTTTTAAGCCACTGAGTTCCTGGCAATTTCTTATGGCAGCTCCCTTCCCTGACTATGGCTACACTCCCAAGCAATGGCAGTCCAGAGGATTTGAATTCAGACCCTGAGCCTGGTACCTGTGAGCCCCCTCCACCTACCCAATCCATAAGGATTCCTGGCCCTGCAGAAGGCTAACACCCTGTCCCTGTCAAGCAAGTTCAAGGGAAACCAAATCTCCATGGAGTGTCCATCTGCTTCCTTCCTCCTGGTGAATGCTCCAGAATCATTCTGCATGCTTTTTTGCAGTGGCTACCAGGAAACCCAGTGTCACCTGAGGTCGCATTGATCCTAAGTTGTCCTTTTTCCTCCTGCATGGGTAGAGAAGGGCCCCAAAGCAGGACAGGTCCAGTTCCAGCCTTGACCGCAATCCTCCACCTTCCCCCACCCCCACCGCTGGGTCACCCAGACCTTGCTTCCCTCTCACTTCAACTGGGCCACCACATGGGTGGCCAATGGCTTGGGGTACCACAGCCATAGCTCTTGCCGACACCTGTCTCCTGGCAGAGCACTCTTGGGGTGTACTATGCTCCCATCAGGGCCTGAGATTTGACTGGGTCCACCCTAACTGGCTCTCTAATCTCCTGCCTCACTGGCTCCCTAGGGGTGGCAGTGCTGCTCTGAAGAACCTGGGCAAGCCCTGGGGACTGAGAGGGCAACATCACAGACCCTCTACCCCATGAGCTCTCCACAAACACGGCTCTGCTGCTCAGGGCAATTCCAGGGAGAGGGGTTGGCAACCTTCACCGAAGCACACATGCAGGCTAGTGAGGCGGAATGATGTCCCTAGCCTGAAGGGACAGCTCTGCCTCTGGGGCTCCTGTCCAAATCAGGTTAAGCCAGAAATCGTCCCTAAGAGCCAACTCACCCTAGACAACTCCCCACAGCAGGCCGAAGGAGGCCCATCCAGGGATCTGGGCCCAGACACCACCCTCCTTCCTTTCCTGGAAAAATGCTCCCCCAGGAATCTCTCAGCCAGGGACACAGGGTGGGGTGAGAGGTGGGTCTGGGAGAAAGTTATGCGCTTTCCATGGGACTCTGAGCACCAAGCATCCCCCCTATGCCACTGCCAGGTTGCTCCCTTCATGACACCAGTCTCAGCCCTCTCTCCCATCACCCCTTACCCCCACCCCAGTCTTCTCACATTCGAGGGCACAATGTCCGGGCTTGGATCAGCCTCTGGAAGGATATGGTCAGGATCTGGGAGCCCTCCCAGTCCTGGCTCCAGCCCTGAGGGTGCAGGGAAGGGGAAAGAGGGCTTACCAGGCTGTCTGCGCTGGGCAAAGGGTCTGAGAGGTCCCTGGGGGGCGCCCAGGCTGCTGCTTAGAGCTCTCGTCCCGTCACCCCTTCAGTTCAGTAACACCGCCTTGGCCGTGGGGGAGGGCAGGCAGGGCCATCATGTAGGTTTGCCAGGGAGGAAACCTGTGGTGCCAAGGTGGCCCTGGGACAATACTGGCTGCAGAGGAGGGGGAGGGGACACTGCTGGGTCCAGCTGGCAGACATCAGGGGAGAAAGGGGTCCAGGAACAGGTCCAGCAGTGGTCGGGGACCAGTGGGTGGTCAAGGACTAAGACATCCTGCTGTCCTCTGTCTTGCCTCCAGGGCTAAACCCCACAGGATCACTGAGCTCAGCACCCATCCCCCTCCCCCACCCCCGGTCTCTGGGCAGGCAGCGCTTAACCCAAGGGAAGGAACCTGTCGTCCCTCACTGTATGCCCTAGATGGTCTTCCCTCACGCCCCAGTCTGTGGTCATTCCTTCTTGCACACATGACCAGACACCTTGTCCTCGAAGCCTGGACACATGCTCCTTGCCTGTGGCAGTGGGGGCTGGAACCCAGTGCCCCAAATGCCCCCCCACCCAGGGAATGAGGGGCCCAAAGCTGGGGTGGGGGCCTGCAGCAGGACAGCATACCTCTAACAGAGACCCTAGACTCCTGCTGAGAGAGCCGTGGGAGGAGGGATACTCCTTGAGTTGGGTGGGTCCCTAGCTCACCTGGGTCCTTAGGGGAGCCAGAGCCCTCTCCTCACACTGCCCCCTCCCCTTGTCATGCGAGAAGACTGACTCCGGGGCAGAGGCAGCCCAGAGTTGGGTTTACCGGTTAACCTCACTCCCCATCCTATTTATCGCCCAGACCGGGTAACCTCACTCCCCATCCCATTTACCCCCAGGGGGTGAGAGGGGGCCGGCTCCGCCCTCCCGCCAGACCAGCCCCAAGCCAAGCAGGGAGTGGCAGTAAATATTTGTTAACGCAGAAGTGTCCATGCAGAGTGGACACGTCATATACTACAACTGCCAGCTGCAGGGGGATTCCTGGAAGCAGGTGCTGGCACTACCTGAGGCTGGCAAACGCCGCAGAATCCCCACCCCGCCTGGAATGCTCTTTGCACCGTCAAATCGACTATTCCCCAGTCAGCACTGGGGCCAGAAGGTTGAGAGGTGCCAAAAGCCACCTCGTCCTGGCCGGGCCCAGCGTCTCCCTGGCGGCTCCGGGCCCCCGGGGTAGAGCTGAAGCGCCAGCTTCGACGCGGAAAGGGACCCCTCCAGCGAGGCCCGG
>NW_007255906.1:328995-340366 GCF_000164805.1 Carlito syrichta | reverse complement strand
CGGGGAGGGCCTGAGGCTAGGGGGGCGCTCCGGGCAGGGAGCTGGGAAGGGCCTGGGAGCCTGGGGCAGCCTGGAGGTGAGGTGGAGCGCGAGCGCTGGGTGGGTTCCAAGAACTACAGCGGGCGAGGGTCTCGTCTGGGCGGGCGGTCGGCTGACTAGAGAGAGGTCCCGGTGGGGCTGGCGGACTGTGTGTGACGGGGGGGCCGCTGGGACTTGAGGTGGGTTTTGTGTGTTGAGGGTGCTTCCAGGTTCAGGCCTTGGCAAGAAAGGAGGGGGCTGGGAGGAGGGGCAGGTGGGGTCCCCTCATGTGTTAAGGGGCCATGGAAAGAGGGCAGCTCCCTGTCTTCCGGGGTGGGGGAGGCATTGGACCCTGGAGAGAGGACCCTGGGCTGGTCTGTGGGTGCAGCCTCGCCACAAGGCACCATGGCAGCCCAGTCAGAGCCACAGCTGCATCGTCTATGCTCTCAACAGACAGCTCATACCCTCCGAGTGCATACTCCCGGCACCTGTACATCACAACACATCTGGGCAGGCAGCCTCTCTGGCCCCCCCACACCAGGTATCCTAACCCCAGATCCTGGACCTAGGTTGCCCTAGGATACACGGGTGCTGGTTTCACCATCCCCACTGGGCAAGTCACTTCCTTCTTTGCCCTGTCCCCAACCCCTGCAGCAGCTGTCACCAACACCTGCCCCATCCTGTGAGCTGAAATCAGTCATGCAGCTGTCTGGTCTGCTGTGGGTGGATGACTAGAGATGGGAAAACCAAGGCAAGGAGAGGAGTAGTGATCCTAGGGCTCACAGAGAAAGCTGGAGGCTAGCCAAGACCAGAGACTTTCTCTCAGCCCTTCTCCACCTCCTGCACCTGGTTTCCTTTCTCTGGGATCTGCAGGCTGGAAGGGTGGAGCTGGCCCTTTAAGAGGAGCTGTCTAGACCAAGGGAAGACAGGCTGGCTGCGGTCTGGGGCCTTGTCTGGGTCTGCCACCCTTCCTTCTTCTGGATCCTCCCTAGCTGGCATCTGTGGCAAACAGCAGAGCACCAGTGAATCAGCCAGGTGCCCAGAGTCACACAGATCTGTCGGGGATGGCATCTGGAGCCCAAGGCACCGGTTGGGTATTTTATCTGGGAAACATTAGGGAGGGAAGGGCTCTCAGAGACCAGCTGGCCATCTCCTTTGGCCCAGAGGTTGGGATTTGAAACCCAGAGAGGGCCCTGTCCTGTCCCATATCGTGTAGGGACCCTGCAATTGTGGCCCATGGACATTCCTGCCTGGCCCAACTCCCTGTGCCCGGGATCTATGCACAGAGCATGTCACTCTCTGGCTTGGAGAGGGTTTACAAGTGTCTTCTAAACGAACCCTCTGCAAGGGTGTTCAGCCCCACACCAGGCCTGTGAGAGTAGACAGGAGAAGGCCAAGGAGTGACGGTGGATCTGTGTGAGGGGTGGCAGAGGAGGCTGGACAAGGAGACTGGTGGGCCTGGGATGGTATGATTGTCAGGTTTGGGGGATTCTCAGTGGCCACACACTGTATGTGAGTCTGATGTCACGTGACTTCTAGAGCATTTAGTTTCCACCAAAGCTGTTAAGGGTCCAGCTCAGGTGTGTATTTCACAGAGCCAGTGATGGACTGGAGGGGTGTGAGCGGCTGGGAGCCCCAGGAAGAGGCTATTAGGGGGTAAGGGCTGAACCTTGGCAGCATTGGTGGGGAGAGAGTAGGGGACTGACCAGATGTACTGAGAAGAGAGGGAGAAGGAAGAGTGCCGGGTGGTTCCTGGGCTTTTGGCCCTAATGCCTGGAAAGATGGACATGGGGGCATCCTGTACTGAGCTGGAATGTGGGAGGCAACTCTGGCTGCTTTTGGGACATCTGAGCTTGGAGAGAGGTCCACTCCCATAGGAAGTGTCCAGATCTGGTGGCAAACAGATGATGACTGTAGTTCAGAAGAATAAAGGGATAGGGGAAAGCAAGGACTCGGAGGGAACACTGGGGGACAGCAGCATTTGGGGGTCATAAGAGGAGCAAGAGACCCCAACAAATCCTTCTGACAAGCCCCAACCCCAGAGAAGGCAAGGTGTTACAGCACACTTTGCCGCCAAGGAGCTGGTCTAAGGTTCCAGGGTCTGCTCTTCCTGGAAACTGTGGTGCATCTCCCCCCTCCTCAGTGTATTATTAGGCTTTGCCAGACCTTGAAAGTCATGCTCTGGGCAGATCCATTTCCTGATGAGAACAGGAAAGTCTACCTGCCAGTTGGCCCGTGACCATCTGTGGCGAGACTCCAGCAAAACTTAGGGAAGGAGACGGAGAGACGGAACGCATACGAGCGGCGTCTGGCTGGCTGGGATGGGGCCTGGAGAAGGGAGGCCCCAGCTGGCTTACTCGACTCTCTTCACCGCCCACAGGACCTGGGCCTGGAGGGGACTCTCCTTACCGACATCCTCTATAGGGACGTGGCCTTCCTCAACTTGGTCGACCCCATCTCCCATGACTTGCTGGTGAACCTGGCCCGGGACCTGCAGTGCCCCAAGAAGGTGAGGCCAGCAGGCACGGGCCCCAGGCTGGGCGGTGTGGTGGACAGGGGCCAGAAATGCACAGGACTGGGGTCTAGGGGCCTGGTCCTCCTGTGGGTTGCTATGTGGTCTTAGGCAGGCCACTGTCCCTCTCAGAGACCTGATGCCAGCTTCAGTGTATGAGGCTGGTCAACATCTAGAGCAAATGTGAACTATGCTTTCCAGACCCTGAAAGTCATGCTCTAGGCAGACCTGTGTCCTGAGCAGTGTCACTGTGTGCCAGGCCTGGGGACCCAGGCAGGAAGACTCTAGCTGAGCAGAAGTCATATAAGGACCCTGCAGGACACAGACTGTTCTGACAAGTCCACTGATGAAACCTGACTCCAGCCTCTGAGTTCCTGAGCCAGAAGAGTGTCACCCTCGGCTGGAGTCCCCATCCACTGGTCTCCATCCGTACAGATGCCCTGGAGATGGGGGTTCACTGCTTCCTCCCTACAGCAGCTTGGAACACAAGCAAAGCCCTTCTCATGCTGAGGTGGAGCCTGCCACTGTAGCCTCCACCTCACAGCTGCCCAGAACCCCCTCCGATGGCACCTGCAGATGTCCTGCCATGAGCATCAACATAGCCTTGGCACGTGTGACCATGGCCAGCCACTGGCCCCAACCCTTAGTCACAGCACATCCCCCGTGTGAAACAAGGGTGTCCATAGTGGGCCCTGCCAGCTCCGGGCTCCCGTGTCTGTGTGCAGTTGGCCCCGAGGACTCTGAGGCTTGCCTGCAGCCATCACAGCGACAGCCAGGGCTTGCTGCCACTGGTGTGCCGCGTGCTCTGGGGCTGCGATCAGAGAGGCTAGATGAAAGGAGGCAGTGGAGCATGCTCAGTGCCATCTCTGTGGACCATGCACCCTGGATTCCACCCCGAGCAGGGCCTCTGCGAGAGCCCAGTCAGGACAGGAGAGAGCCAGGTGGTGGTGCTGTAAAGCATTACACCCCCAGCCCTGTCAGCCCAGACCCAGGCCCCACAGGCACAGTCTCGCTTGGAGAGAGAGGAAGAACATGCTGACCTGGCTTGTTCCTTCTCCCTGGGATTGGCGTCAGTGGAGCCGGGCTCCCTCGAGGGACCTGGTCCGGCCTCCTCCCCCTGTGGCAAGTCCCTGAGGGGTGCTGAGGGTGGGCAGGCAGCCGGCTGATAGCCCGAGACGCTGGCCCTGGGCCTGAGGACAGGGAACAAGGGCCCATTGTCTGGGCTTCCTCCCGCCGGGCACTGCGGGCTTCAGACCAGCCTGTCCAGCTCCCAGAGGGCAGCCTCCCCTGGCTGTGTGCCAGGCCACAGCCGGGGTGGGGGGTGGGAGGGGGAGGCCCTGGTGGGCTGCTCAGCGATCCATGGTGCATGCCTGTGTCTGCACACACACTTGGCTGCCCAGGCCCTCGAGGAGGGCAGGAGGGGCTCAGGCTCACCCTGACGACACTGTGCCCCCTACAGGACTTGGAGCTCTGGAAGTCCTCAGACAAGATCTGCCGGCAGCTCATCTACCACCTCACCCCTCACTCCAAGCAGCAGCGAGGGTCCAGCCTGCCCCAGAGGAAGACCCAGAGCCGGTAAGGGGAGCCCAGCCACAGTCCCTCCTCACCACTTCTCCAGTGTCCCTTCCCAGGCTGACACCTGGACTTCCGTCACCAAGAGGCTAGTATCTGAAAGGTGGCTGTGAGGCTCCCACTCGTCTGCATGAGAGCCTCAACTCCGGAAGTCAGTCTGGCTTGTGGGCAGCGAATGTTCCCAAGCCAAGCAGCACTCTCCATGTGACCCATCCACCATTTCCCATGGATGGTCCCACCTCCTGTCATTCACTTGTCCCTCAATCTCTGTCCTTTCACAAATCCTGGGCTCCCCCTTGGGCCTGACTGAATCTTTACAACAGGTGCATGGGGAGGTAGATTCTGAGTCATGATTCCCATTTAGCAGGTAAGGAAACGAAGCTGGGAGAAGCAAAGTAGCTTGCCTCCGGCCATACCCTACCCTGGTTTTCCTGCAACCCTTTGGAAATTCTTTGCCAACACCAGGCTGCCCCACAGGTCACTCTGTTATGGGCCCTCTTAGTCACTCCATTCTGCAGTGATTCCATCTATGGAGCTTCATAGCACAGGTTCAGCTGGAACTGGCCACAGGCACCCAGGCCCAGGGGGCCCAGAATCACAGTTAGGAATGGACCCTAGCATGTCTCCCTATCTGTTCCCCACCCACATGCCACTTTGGGCCTGATAGGCCACACGGAGTCTGAAACCCATGGGGTTGTTCCCTGCCCGCCATGGCAGGTGGGTATCCTGGGGATGTGCTCACTGCTTTCAGCCCCCCAAAAGTCCTATCTGCCTAGTGGGCTGTATGACACCAGGGGAGAGGCCCCAAAGGGTGTGCAGGGGGTGGTGGGAGATCCTCCTGAGTATCTAGACTTCCCTTCCAACTTGAACACAGGGAGGCCCTCCCCTCCAGGGCAGGTCCCTACGCTATGCTCCCACACCTCCCTCACTCTGCCCTGGATCTGTCCCCTCTCTAGCTTCAAAGGCCACGAGGACCAGACTGATACCCCTTCTCCTCATAGGAAAGGTTTTCCTTATCCTAAAGAAATCGACCTTAGAAGGGGCACAGGAAAAGAGCCTGTGGGCTCAGAAGTCAGAGCACCGCAACGTGGAGACCTGGTTCCCCCCTTAGCAATGTGTGGCCATGAAAAGTCACTTCCCCTTTCTGAGCATCAGTTTGTTCTTCTGTAGAGTGGGCTCATCGTTCCCACCCCACTGGGTAAATACAAGTGAAATAACATAATAGCAGATGTGGTAAGGCTGGGCACACAGTGAGTTTTTATAATAATAATAGTTCTTGGACCCTTAATGTGTGTGTATTTAATCCCCACAACAACCACATCCCCTTTTCACCAAAGGGAAAACTGAGGCTCAGAGAGGTTTTGAGCATGTCACTGGGTGACAGTTTGAACCTGATTTTGCCAGACTGTGGGGTCTGCCTGCCTCAGCGGGTCACTGTGCGTGGTTGGTGTGGGTCTCTCCTGGTTACCCAGTCCACCCCTGCCTGCAACCCTCCCACAGCCTCAAGAGCAGCCTCCAGAAGATTCCACCGGCAGGAGAGACGGTGGACCTTTCGGGCATCCCACTGTCGGCACGGGATGTGCAGCACATCACTCACTACCTGGGCAACCATGGCACTGGGCTGGCGGTGTTGGACCTGAGCTTCACTGGGCTGAGTGACGGGCTGCTGCGCCTGCTGCTTCCCAGCCTGTGGGTGCTGCCCCAGCTCACCCAGCTCCTGCTCAATGGCAACCGGCTAACACGGGCCACCGCACGTGAGCTCACTGAGGCCATCAAGGACACCACCAAGTTCCCTGCGCTGGCCTGGGTGGACCTGGGCAACAACGTGGATGTGGCCTCCCTGCCCCAGCCCCTGCTGGTTGGGCTGCGCCGGCGGCTGAGCCAGCGCACCTCACTCCCCACCATCTACGAGGGCCTGGACCTCGAGCCTGGGAGCAGCACGGCCGAGGCCACCAGCCCTGCCTCTACGTGGGACTCTGCAGCTGCTGGGCCAGGATCTGAGCCCCAGGTCTGCTGCGTCAGGTGACCCGCCACCCATCTGGCTCACGGCTACTGACTGTGATGCTCTCAAGCACATCGGACAGCAGGTGATGGAGGCCAGGAGGCTCGACAGGCCCCCAGAGACCCAGTACAAATGCTCAGCCTGGACTAAGGGGACAGAAGGGGAGTGGACTCACAGGAGGTCGCTGGGCAGCTCAGGCTGGAGTCTTAGCCTTCCTTCAGCAAGAGGGGCTCGAGCACCTACAATGTGGACACCACAATAAAGGGTGACACCCGTTCCCGCCTTTCTGCATGACCAACCTCTGGGGCCAGCTCTGCTGCTGGGGAGGGGAAAAGAGGTGGCCTCATCCACCCAAAAGGGAGAGACCAAGGTCACACTGACTTTCTTCCTAGTGCTCTCCGGTGGGTCCCCCAAGGAGACCAAGGTGTGGGGGTCCTGGGTCCCTCCATGTGGACTGGGAGCTAAAGGAGGCCTCCAGGGACCAGCCCCTCACACCTGGGCAGGGTTTGGGCTCCTTGAGAATGGGAGCTGGGAGGACCCGGCTGGGAGCCCCAGGAGGGACAGAGCCCCATAGCAAGCTCAGCCCCATGGCAATCTGAGCCCAGACTGCCAATTCCCCACCAGGGCCTCTTGGTCTGGGGACAAGGCGGCACAGACCAGAGACAAGGGCCACAGTGACTAAGTGGGAGGATTCAGTGCTCGTCTCCCACAGGGCACAGCACAGCCTGCCACCCCAGGTTCCTGTACTTGGCAAGTGGGCCACTTTACAAGTCAGGAGATACATCAGGCTGGATACAAAGAGCTTGCATGTTCCCTCCTCCAGGCCCTGGGGTCCCTCTGTGGGACAGCATGCAGGGGGTGGAGGTGGGCACAGCTGACAGCAGGGGGCCTCAGTGGAGCTGTCTTAGGTCTGCTCCCAATAGGGGGGACTGTCTCCTTCCTCAAGCACCATCAGGGTGGGCTCCCAACCAGAATCCTAATGCCATGGCCACCCTCACAGTCCTGTGGGAATTGGAGTTCAGCCCAACTAGGGGACAGGCAGGGATCGCTAGAAGAAGGAATTAGCAGAAAGGAATTTAGAGATGTCGGGGCCATGGGGATGGAGGCCCTGTGTGGGGAAGCCAGTGGACTAAAGTCCTGTGCTGAGCCAGGAGGTAAGATCCGAGGACAGAAGGACCCTGCTAGATGGGGAGAGGGCAGCAACAGAGGATAGGCCAAGGTCAAGGAGAGAGCAGGGGTTCTCCCTGGGCTTACATACCTGGCTCTGACCTTCCACCACAGCTCTGGCCCACAGGGACTGGGAGTGGCATATCATTCCCCATGGAGCACGGGTTCCGGCACATCCCCTGGCTGGCCAAATGCGTAACAGCCTCTTGGGCCAGAAGAGAGATGGCTAAGGAGGGTGAGGACAGGATGATGTCAGGCCCCTGGCCTGGCATGGAGGCATGAGGGAAAGAATTTTCTTAGGCCTCCCTGATCTCACGGCTCTAGGCAACTCCTTATCCAGCCCTGAGGCTGTGGAAGGAGAGTGAAGAGCACACGCTTCAACCCAGCTCTGCTCCTGACTTCCAGGGGTACCTGTCCAGGCCCTTCCGTTCTCTAAGTCTCTCCTTTTTCCCCTCTGTTAAATAAGGCTTCCAGTTCTCGGCACTCCATCCTGGGGTCCTAGCCCCCTCCAAGCCCTCCTTATTTTAAAGATAAGGCTTCTCCAGTGACTCAGAAGCCACAAAAGGCATGACCCTGGGTCCCCACTCTGGAATGGGGGGTTTGGGCTCCCCAGAAGAAGGCAAAGCAGGGTGGATGGTGGAAGGGGCCAGCAGAAAGAAGAATGGGAAGCTGGCCTTGGACCAGGCAGGCTGAGAAACCTGTCTCATGCAGGCAGCTAAGCCCTCTCTGCAACTCCTGCTGGAGAAATGCCCAAGCTCCCTGGTCCCTCCTGCTCTCCTTACTCCCTACCCACTACCGGCCCAAAGCCAGTCACAAACCCTCAAAGGGCACTGCTCAGAGAGATTCCTACCAGAATGGCGCATGAGGACCCGAGCCGAGCCAGAGTCCCAGGAGAGCTCCGGGAGAATCCAGGCAGCAGCAGATGGTCCCAGTCTCCTCGCTTCTTGGATGAAGGCACGCGATGTAACAGTCGAGCCAGAGCCTGAAATGGCTCAAGAGAAGTGAGGAAGGTTGGCCTTGTTGCCACAGGTGTCCACGTCTCTTCACGGATCCCTCACATCCACCAGCAAGGCCATCTGCAGGCAGGGACACTGAGCTCCAGGAAGCAGCAGCTTGTAGCTCACACGGTCTGATGGGGCAGAGAGCGCCATCTGGGACAGCTCCAGCCCGAGCTCCAGATGGAGGAGGAAGCAGGTGGGCTGCGCTCTGGCCTATCCCCACCCAGGCTCAGTCTTGGAGGCAGACAGGCCTGGCCTTGGTCCTGGCCCCGTCACTTGCTGAAATGTGGTCCTCTCAGGACCCACTCCCTCATCTTGGGAACTAGGTACATCAAGCCTCCCCTATTCCACTGGAGTGGGGATGATGTAAGTTTTGGAAAGCGCCTGCTGTGCTTGGGGGAGCAGGGCCTCCACCCAGGGCTCTCTGGGTGGCAATGGCAGGAGCCCAAACCTCTGGGACTAGGCCAGAGCTGAAGCCATTTATTTATTAAACAAGCACTTCTGTAGCCGCTCTCTGGGCCAGGTACTCTTCTGATGACTTTGCACTCCTTTAATTCTCTTTGACTGGAAGGAGGTAGGTGCTATTACCACTTCTGTTTTCTGGGTGAGGCAACTGAGGCAGAAAGAGGTTGAGTGACTTGTCCAAAGCCAAAAAGTTAGGAACTGGAGAAGCCAGGATATGAAACCAGGTGGCCTGGCATCAGTCTGTGATGTGAACCCTTGCATGATGCTGCCTCTCCTGTGACCACCCCTGGAGCTGGCATTGGGGCTGGTTGGCCCCAGGATAAACCTAAATGAGCAAGCCCTTTCCAAAGAGGCCATTTGGGGGTGACAATAAAATAAAACAAAAAAGTAATATATTTTATTTTTATTTTTCCACACCTGGCTAGAAAAGTAATATATTTCATTTTATTTTTTATTTTATTTTGAGTTGGTGTCTCACTCTGTCACCCAGGCTGGATTGCAGTAGCACACTCACAGTCACAGCAGCCTCGATCTGCTGGGCCCAGATGATCCTTCTGCCTCAGTCTTCCAAGTAGCTGGAACTACAGGCATGTGCCACTGTGCCTAGCTAATTTTTTTGATTTATTGTAGAGATGAGGTCTCACCAAGTTGCCCAGGGTGGTCTTGAACCCATGGGCTCAGGCAATCCTCTCACCTCAGCCTTCCAAAGTGCTGGGATCATAGGCGTGAGCCACCGTGCCTGGCCAGGAAAGTAATATATTTTAAATAACCCTTCATTATGGTATAATTGAGACACAATAAAGTGGACATATTGTCACAAGCTGAAAATGTGCAATATGATACATTTTGCAATATCTATATCTGTATATCTATCTATCTATCTATCTATCTATCTACATCCATAAACCACCACAATCAAAGAGTAAATGTACGTGTCATCCCCAAAAGTTTCCTCATGCCTCTTGGTAATCCCTCCCTCCTGTCTCTCCTTGCCCACCCTCATCCCCAAGCAACCATTGATCTGTTTTCTGTTCCCATAGTTTGCATTTTCTAGATCTTTGGATGTATGGAATCACACAGGATGTACTCTTTCTTACATGGTTTCTTTAACTCAACATAATTATTTTGAGACTTACCAATGCTACTGCACGTGTGAATAGTTCTTTTTTATTGTGGAGTAGTATCCCATTGAATGAATGTGCCATAATGTTTCCTTCCATTCATCTGTTGATGTATATTTGCATTGTTTCCAGTTTCTGGCTATTACAAAGTTGTTATGAAAATTAATGTACAGCTGGGTGCAGCGGCTCACTCCTGTAATTCTAGCACTTTGGAAGGCTGAGGTGGAAGGATTGCCTGAGCCCAGCATGTCAAGGTTGCGGTGGCCTTGAATGTGCCACCGCAACCTCCAGACTGCACTCCAGCCTGGGTGACAGAGTGAGACTCCAACTCAAAAAAAAAAAAAGAAAAAAGAGGCGGGGCTTGGTGGCTCAGCCTGTAATCCCAGCACTTTGGAAGACTGAGGCAAGTGGATTGCCTGAGCGCGTGGGTTCGAGACCAGCCTAAGCAACTTGGCGAGACTTCGTCTTTACAATAAATCAAAAATTAGCTGGGCATGGTAGTGTGTGTCTGTAGTTTCAGCTACTTAGAAGACTGAGGCAGAAGGATTGCCTGAGCCCAGCAGGTTGATGCTGGAGTGGCCATAAGCATGCCACTGCACTCCAGCCTGGGCAACAGAGTGAGACTCCAACTCAAAAAAAAAAGGAAATTAATGTACAAGTTTTTACATGAACATATATCTCCTTTTCTCTTGGATAAATGCTGGGAGAGGAATGGCTGGATGGTATGGTAGCTGTATCTTTAATGTTCTAAGCAATTGTCAGACTGTTTTCCAAAATGGTTGTACAATTTTACATCCCAACCAACAGGGTACTGGAGTTCCTGTTGCCTCACATCTTTGACAACATGTTTGGTCAGTTTTGTAAACATTAGCCATTCTAATGGGTGTACAGCAGTAGTATCTCAGTGTGGTTTTAATTTGGCATTTCCCCAGTGACAAATGATGTTGAGCATCTTTTCATGTGCTTATTTGTCATCTGTTTATCTTCTCAAGTCAAGACTGTTCAAAATTTTTCCCCGTGTTTAAATTTTTCTTCTCTTATTGTTGAGCTTTGCAGTTCTTTGTATATTCTGGATACAAGACCTTTATTAGATTTTGCTTTGCCAAGATTTTCTTGTGGTTTGTGATTTCTTAGTCTCAACAGTGTTTTTGGAAAGTAGTTTTTAATGTTGGTGAAGTCTACTATATCAATCTGACTTTTTATGGCTAGCACTTTGGGTGTTATATCTAAATTTTTGCCTAACTCAAGGTTCTGAATATTTTATGTTTCTTCTAGAAGTTTTATAGTTTTAGGTTTTATGTCAAGGTCTAGATCGATTTTGAGTTAACTTTTTTTTATATGGTGTGAGATACAAATCCAAGTTTTGGGGGTTTTTTGTTTGTTTTTTTAGATTGCTAACCAGTTGTTCCAACACCATTTGTTGAAAAGGCTGTCCTAGCCAGGCTCGGTGGCTCAGCCTGTAATCCCGCGCCTTGGGAGGCTGAGGTGAGTGGATTACCTGAGCCCGTGGGTTCGA
>NW_007255906.1:328262-328633 GCF_000164805.1 Carlito syrichta | reverse complement strand
CAGTGGCCGGAAGCGGCCACTGCACTCCAGTCTGGGCAACAGAGTGAGACTCCAACTCAAAAAAAAAAGAAAAGGCTGTCCTTTTTCCAATATCCAATTCTTCTTTGTGCCTTTGAAAAAACTCAGTTTGCCGGGCTCAGTGGCTCAGCCTGTAATCCTGTGCCTTGGGAGGCTGAGGTGAGTGAATTGCCTGAGTCCGCGGGTTTGAGACCTGCCTGGGCAACTTTGGGAGACCTCATCTCTACAATAAATCAAAAAATCAGCCAGGTGTGGTAGCGTGTGCCTGTAGTTCCAGCTACTTGGAAGGCTGAGGTGGAAGGATCGCCGGAGCCCAGCAGGTTGAGGCTGCGGTGGCTGGGAGTGGCCACCGC
>NW_007255906.1:321393-328242 GCF_000164805.1 Carlito syrichta | reverse complement strand
ATCCACTCACCTCGGCCTCCCAAAGGCGCGGGATTACAGGCTGAGCCACCGAGCCCGACTTACTTGTTTATCTTGATGATAATACACTGTTTTTATTGCTATAGCTTTGTAAGAATTTTTGAACTCAGGGAGTGAGTTCAAAAATCTACTCACCTTTTAAAACATGGAATATAGAACAGACACAGTGGCTCTTGCCTGTAAACCCAGCACTTTGGGAGGCTAAGGTGGGAGGACTGCTTGAGCCCAGGCATTCAAGACCAGTCTGAGCAATATCATCTCATCGACCTCATCTCTACAAAAAATCAGCTTGAAGTGGTGATGCATGTCTATAATCCCAGCTACTCTCGAACCTGAGGTGGAAGGATCACTTGAGCCCAGGAGGTTGAGGCTGTAGTGAGCCATGATCATGCCACTGCACTCCAGCCTGGGCGACAAGGTGAGACTCCAACTTAAAAAAAAAAATTATAGAATACAGTTATACTTTTTTTTTTTTTAAAGTTGGAGTCTCACTCTGTCACCCAGGCTAAAGTGCAGTGGCATGTTCACGGTCACCACAGCTTCAACCTACTGGGCTCAGATGATCCTTCCACCTCAACCTTCCAAGTAACTAGAACTACAGGCATGCACCACCACACCTGGCTAATTTTTTTTTTTTTTAATTGTATAGACGAGGTCCTACCAAGTTTCCCAGGCTGGTCTTGAACCCCTAAGCTCAGGCAATCCTCTTGCCTCCACCTTCCAAAGTGCTGGGATTACAGGTGTGAGCCACCGTGCCTGGCAGTTATACTGTTTTAATGTCCTTTTTGAAAATTCTAATGTCTCTGCCAGTTTGGGTCTCTCTTTCTTTCTTTTTTTTTTTTTTTTTGAGTTGGAGTCTTGCTCTGTTGCCCAGGCTGGAGTGCAGTGGCACACTTCCGGTCACCGCAACTTTGGCCTGGTGGGTTCAGGTGATCCTTCCGCCTCAGCCTTCCAAGTAGTTGGAACTCCAGGCACATGCCACCATGCCCGGCTATTTTTTAAAAATTGATTGTAGATTTATTTATTCTTGGTGTCTGAGGTCTCACCAAGTTGCCCAGGCTGATCTTGAATCCGTGGGCTCAGGCAATCCTCCCACCTCAGCCTCCCAAAGTACTGGGATTACAGGCTTGACCCACCATGCCCGGCTTGGATCTCTTGATTATTCTCATTACGGGCTGTGCTTTCCTGCCTCATTGTATGCCTAGTAATCTCTTTGGTTGGATGCCAGACATTGTGAATTTTGCCTTGTAGGGTGCTGGATGTTTTTGTACTTTTATAAATCTTCTTGTGTCTTATTCTGGGATACATTTAATTGACCTGAACAACAGTTTGATCCTTTCAAGTCTTGTTTTTATGACTTGTTAGGTGGGTCCAGAGCCGTGTCTTGGGCTAATTATTCCTCATTTATGAGGCAAGACCTTCCTGGATACTTGTATTGATCACGCTTTTTTCTCTCTGCATTTTATGATGGTGCTTTGACATCTTGGACCTTGCTCATCCTGGAGACTGCCCCTCCCAGGGTTAGCTAATTCCTAAGAGATAGCAAACAACTTGCCTGGCAGAATGTCTTCCGTATACAAACCAGCTAATCCAAAGTCCATACCCTCAACCACTTCCTTTAATAGACACTAAGCCAGTATTTCCCCTGCCCTGAATCACTTTGGAGTCAGGTACTTGACACCTAGAGACCACCACCACAACCAGCCCTCTGAAATGATTTAAACTACCCAGGCCTAAACCCGCTCAAACTCACCTACCTTTCCTCACTCATTCTTTCCTGGGGAAATCACGATAAAGGCTCTGGGTCTTGCCTCCTCCTTGCTTCTTCTGCCTCCAGACTCATGCTAGTGTTTCCCCATATGGCCTGCGTGACATGGTATGCCCCTTTCTGTTGAGAATTGTAAGTAATAAACTTTTTTTTTTTTTTTGAGTCAGAGTCTCACTCTGTCACCCAGGCTGGAGTGCCGTGGCACGCTCCTAGCCACTGCAGCCTTGACCTGGTAGGCTCCTTCCGCCTCAGCCTTCCAAGTAGCTGGAACTATAGGCATGCGTCACCATGCCTGGTTCATTTTTCTTTATTGTAGAGATGAGGTTTTGCCAAGTTGCCCAGCCCAGTCTTGAACCCCTAGGCGAGATTACAGGCATATACCACCACACCTGGCTAATTTTGTTTTGTTTATTGTAGAGATGAGGTCTTGCCAAGTTGCCCAGGTTGGTCTCGAACCCCTGGGATCAGACCTCCCAAAGTGCTGGGATTACAGGCGTGAGTCATTGCACATGGCCAATAAACTCTTCTTTCAAGGCAGTTGTCTCGGTGTCTGTCACCTGTGCTAAAGTGCTAATCTTATTAAAACAAAATCCTGGGTACATTTTAAAATCATACTATCCAATATCCTGTGAATTGAGTTATTGTCTGGTTGAACAGGCACTATTCCCAGCTCTGTATGACGTAAAGCACTGTCTTCAATCCTCTTTCATGGGTGTTTCCCCAGCCTCGGTTTCCTCGCTTTCGTGTGCTATCAGTATTGTGTTGAATATTCAAGAGGTACTTTCTGAACTCTCCTGGGCTTTCCAAGCATTCTTTTTCTCTGATACCCATTCTGTCCTATAACTCAAGCTGCCTTGGCCTCTCTGAACTCCTAGCTCCAATTCCTCAACACAGGCTGGCAGGTCTGCGTCATTCCTGCTCCCTGTGCCATAGCCTGGAGACACTTGGAGGCAGTAAGCTCAGGTACAACTCCTGTATTTATTTCATCTCTCATTTCTCAGAGATTGTTCTCCTTCAATGTCTGATGTCCAATGTCTAGAAAACCATTGCCTCATATATTTGTGTGTGTGTGTGTATTTTCAGGCACAACTGTAAAGCAATTATTATTATTATTATTTTTGAGTTAGAGTCTCACTCTGTCGCCCAGACTGGAGTGCAGTGGCTGCTCCCGGCCACTGCAGCCTCGACCTGCTGGGCTTCTGCAATCCTTCCGCCTCAGCCTTCTGAGTAACTGGAACTACAGGCGCGCACTACCACACCCAGCTAATTTTTGATTTATTGTAGAGATGAGGTCTCACCAAGTTGCCCAGGCAGGTCTCGAACTCGCGGGCTCAGGCAATCAGGCAAAACTCACCTCGGCCTCCCAAAGTACTGGGATTACAGGCTGAGCCACTGAGCCTGGCCGTAAAGCAATTATTTACAATTAACATATATATCATGTTTTTTAAAGGGAGAACTTGCTTAAACATTGATTTCCACATGACCCTGCCCTCCCCAACCTTGGCCAAAGTTGGAAGCTTATTTTCAGGAGGGGGTTTGGTTTCTGGACTAGGAGGCCTTCCCAGAGACCTGGAGGATGAAGTGAATGTGGACATACAAGGGTGCTGAAACTTCCAGCCCTTCTCCCCAGCTGAGTCCTCAGAAGGCCAGCAGCTCAAGGTAAACCCTCTTAACATGAGACTTTCCCCAGACAAATCTGTCCAGTCCAAGAGCAAAGTCCTAAAAGTAGGGCATTGGAGACTCTCCCTCAGAATCAGAATACCTAACAATGACGTATTCTATTACTGCTCTCCTAAATGTAAACAGACTACCAGTAATTACCAGGAACCTAAAGAAAGTCTGCAACATGAAAGACTAAACTGAAAAAAGAAAAAACATATGCAGGGAGATGAAAGCTTCAATAATGTATCCAATGCCACAGAGATAAGAAAATAGTGCAATCATGGAACAAGGTGCTATTTTTTTTTTTTTTGAGTTGGAGTCTCACTCTGTTGCCCAGGCTGGATTGCAGTGGCATACTCACATGGCCACTACAGCCTGCTGGACTCAGGCGATCCTTCTACCTCAGCCTCTTAAGTAGCTGTAACTACAGGCACGTGCCACCATGCCTGGCTAAATTTTTTGATTTATTGTAGAGACGTGGTCTCACCAAGTTGCTGGTCTTGAACATGAGCTCAGGCAATCTTTTCACTTCCACCTCCCAAAACCGTGCTGCCGCGCATGGCTGTTTTTTTAAAAAAAGAACACTCAGAGAATCAACTTGGGTTAATCTTCTGTAAAGGAGATCAAAAGTCAAGAAAGTGGGAGGAGAGGAGAAGAGCAGTAAGTCCAGGTCCAACATATGACCAACAGGAAGTTTACAGAGAAAAAACACAGACAGCCAAAGGAAGGAAATCATTAACAAATAATTCAAGACATTTCTCAAGAAATGAAGGACAAGTATGTGTTCTGAAAGGTTCAAGGGCCTGGCACAGTAGATGGAAACAGACCGTCACTAAGGCATGTACATCATAGAAATGTCGGAAAACTGGTATCAAAAGGAAAAACCAGTCACCCAGAAAGGATCAGGACCCAAAATGACTTCAGACTCCTCTACAGCAATGCCAGATGCTTAGATGACAAAGTACGGTTGCTTTCTAAAGTCTGAAGGAAAACTAATTTCAAACTGGAATTTCATACCAAATCAAGCATGAGAAAAACATTTTCAGACATGCATTCTCAAAAGTACTTCCTGTGCTCCCTTCTACAGCAGGTACTCCCCCAGGATGAGGTGATAAGCCAAGAGAGGAAGAGGTTACACAGCAAACAGGAGGTTCAACACAGCAGAGGTGTGGAAGAGTTCAGAACGACAGTAACACATTAGGCACGGGGAAAACCAGTCCAGACTGGAGCAGATCTTTAATTGATCAAACAGATGTCTCATAGTCTTTAAAGATTGGTTGACTTAGTGACAGAAAACTACACAAATAAAAATGCAAAAGGAGCCGGGCTCGGTGGCTCAGCCTATAATCCCGCGCCTTTGGGAGGCTGAGGTGAGTGGATTGCCTGAGCCCATGGGGGCTCTACAATAAATCAAAAAATTAGCGTGCGCCTGTAATTCCAGCTACTTGGAAGGCTGAGGCGGAAGGATCGCCGGAGCCCAGCAGGTCGAGGCTGCGGTGGCCGGGAGCGGCCACTGCACTCCAGTCTGGGCGACAGAGTGAGACTCCAACTCAAAAAAAATAAAAAATAAAAATGCGAAAGGATTAACTTAATACTGAATATGATCTCCAGAACTGTAATATCAGGGAGATGGGTGAGAGGGAGTATACTCATGGTGAGGAGGAAGATCAAAAGATAGTGCCTAAAACAGAGTAGCCAGGCAAGCATGTTTAAGACATAGAGGCAAATACAAATGAAATCAAGTAACAGCTGAAAGGGACTATCTTGAGGCAAGGAAAATGGGGGAGAAGGGCTGGCAGGTAGGAGGGCTGCTGTTTTTCATAATAAGCTTTGCAGAACTATTTGTTTCCAGCACATGTTAATGGGGTTTTGTCCCCCACTAAAATGCAGGATATAAAACTGTTTATAAAGCTATATATTTTAGGTTACTTTTCTTTGTTGTTTATAAAACTTGCAAATTGTTACTGTGAACAATTAGAAACAGAACCATAAATGAGAACCCTCATTTCTCAGGACCGAGGTAGGGTCACAGCTGGTTTTCACTGTGTGGAGAATTAGCAAGGCTAGTATTCCCGCACCGGTCCAGGGTGAATCCCATCGAAAAGTCAGTTTTCTAGATCCAGGGTGCAATTCATTACACTGTTGCATCTTGCCAATAGCCAATGTATGGGAACTGATCAGGGTGACCAGACCTGGGTTTCCTATGATAATTCTAAATATCTTAGCAACTATTCTTTTGTCTAATGACCCTTCCATGGGCCACTTTACCCCAAAAGAAGGCCAATCTATTTCATAGAATGTTCAGAGCTTTCTCTGAGTCAGTTTCACATCATAGTCTCCTGAGTAACCTTGCCAAAAATTTCTCAACACACATTCAAGGGGGATGTTTTTGTGTTTCACCCATCTTCCTCCCCCTAAACGACACCAGTCACACACAGAAAGAGGAAAAAAGGGTAAGGGGAACAATTGCTTTGTCTGTACTCCTCATGGAGATATTTCAGACACCTCTTAACAATTGGCAAATTGGTATAAACCTCCAACCTGGACCAGCCTTATTATGGGGCTGGGGCCATCTTCAGCTGAATGAGGTTGCCACTGGCTTAGGACTCAACATTGGCTTCAGCCCTTTGGTTGAGTCAGAACCCTTCCACTAGTCGTCTCACTTATACACAATTATACAACTCTAACCCTCCACCGGTACCTTGGAGTCTATGGTTTCGTCTCAGGACAGCGTTTCCTTCCAATGCCTCTAACCCCTTAGCGGACTTCGGGAGTTGATCAGGCTCTCCTTCTGTCTCTTAAGAACAGGTCTATTCCAGGTAACCCCAGTTCCTACCCTTTCCATCAGGTGCTGCTCCTTATGCTGGTTCCTGCGCCTCACTGGGTTCCGTTGTGCTTTTGGGGTCCTTACTCCAGGATGCTGGGCTTCTCCCCTACAGATCAACTGGTCTGCTGGCAACAGGCGAGGTGCCCTCTCCCCTCGCCCCAGGGGTCATATCCCAGTGACAAGGGAGGTGGAAGACACCATCTCTAAACTCTCCACTTTCCCGGCCAATGCACCAAGAAATTTGCAGGAAAACAAATCAGAGAGACCGTGACACCGAGGCTGATAAGCAGGAAGCTGCGTTTATTACTGGATGCTGGTGTTCAGCTCAGCAGACTCCAGTCAGAGACTGGGCCCCGATCACGGTTGGGTCTCAGCTTATGTAGGTTTTACATTGGCTTTGGGGAGGGGGAGGGGATTTTCATGGCGTTAAGGTTTTGTACTTTTTGTAACAATAGCACAAGCTTGTGGTTTTGGTTGCAGGCACTGAGCACAGCATTACCGGAAGGGGCTTGTGGTTTTTTTTTGAGTCGGAGTCTCACTCTGTTGCCCAGACTAGAGTGCAGTGGCCGCTCCC
>NW_007255906.1:320497-321373 GCF_000164805.1 Carlito syrichta | reverse complement strand
CCGCGGGCTCAGGCAATCCACTCACCTCAACCTCCCAAAGGCACGGGATTACAGGCTGAGCCACCGAGCCCGGCTGGGCTTGTGGTTTTAGCTGCAGGTACTGAGCACAGCATTTTGCATTAATAAACTGGAACATTTTAATTGTGATGTTTTGAAGTGTTTTCTAAAAGCCCCCTGCTAAGTAAAATGTGTTGATATTCAAAGTATTGTTTCAAAGCATTGTTCAAGGTATTGTTTACTGTAAAAGCATGATAAATTAAGCAGTGATTATATTAAGTTACAATCCCTAGTACAGGGGCAAACTCTATTGTGTGAGAATCACTTAGCTGGTGTTCAAAATGTGAGTTCCTGGGCTCTGCTCCAGGGGTGGGCCTTGGAATCTTGATGTTGAAAACCACTGCTCTCAGTGGTTAATCTAGTAGCCTTCATTAATAAGAAGTCAGTAAGGTCGTGCTCAGTGGCTCAGCCTGTAATCTCAGCACTTTGGGAGGCCGAGATGAGATTACTTGAGCCCACAGGTTCAAGACCAGCACGGGCATCTTGGCAAGACCTCATCTCTACAAAAAATAAAAAAAATTAGCCGGGCGTGGTAGCACACACCTATAGTTCTGGCTACTTGGAAGGCTAAGGCAGAAGGACTGCAGGAGCCCAGCAGGTCAATGCTGGGATGGCCTTGAGAGTGTCACTGCACTTCTAGCCTGGGCGATGGAGTGAGACTCCAATTCAAAAAAGGAAAAAAAAAGTCAGTAAAATCAACGTTTGTGAATCAGGTCACTAGCAGGGAAGAGGGGAAGTAATAATCCATGTGGTATACCAGTAGGCAGCACAGCTTCCACTTGAATTTCATTTATAAAGACGTCAAAGAAATCCACTTTT
>NW_007255906.1:302656-320436 GCF_000164805.1 Carlito syrichta | reverse complement strand
TAGTAGCCGCTCCCGGCCACCGCAGCCTTGACCTGCTGGGCTCCAGTGATCCTTCCACCTCAGCCTTCCAAGTAGCCGGAATCTACAGGCATGCGCTACCACACCCGGCTGATTTTTTGATTTATTGTAGAGATGAGGTCTTGCCAAGTTGCCCAGGCGGGTCTCAAACCCGCGGGCTTCAGGCAATCCACTCACCTCAGCCTCCCAAAGGCACAGGATTACAGGCTGAGCCACTGAGCCCAGCTTGGTTTCTTTTCTTATCAAAAACAATCACCACGAATTAACTCAGTCAAACCTAAAACAAATTGTTTAATTTTATTCACATTGAATAAGTTCATTTGAAATGGCTACTGATCACGGGACCCCTTGCTGGAGGAGCACTGCCTGCGGGGGCTGCTCTGGGGAGAATCTTTTTTTTGAGTCAGAGTTTTACTCTGTCACCTGGGCTGGCGAGTGCAGTGGCAGGATCATGGCCATCACAGCCTCGACCTGCTGGGCTCAGGCAATCCATCCACCTCAGCCTTCCAAGTAGCTAGAACTATAGGTGCACACTACCATGTCTGGCTTATGTTTTGATTTATTATAGAGACGCAGTCTCACCAAGTTGCCCAAGTTGGTCTAGAACTCCTGAGCTCAGACAATCCTCTTGCCTTGGCCTCCCAAAGTTCTAAGATTACAGGCTTGAGTCACTGTGCCTGGGGAGTCTCTGAGGACGTAAGTGTCTGTTGTATCTGACCAACTCACTGAGTTCCTTAGCAGTTCTTTATTATTAGAATAACACCAGTTCTGTTACCTCTTGGCAGTGTCATGCTTATAAGACAAAACTTACTAGAAAACCACCCCTTGAATCCAGGTTAACTGATGTGTTGGATATTCTTTTTCCTCATCACTTGGACAATATGTTCAGTGATATATATATATATATATTTTTTTTTTTTGAGTTGGAGTCTCACACTGTCACCCAGGTTGGAGTGCAGTGGCACACTCCCGGCCACCGCAGCCCTGACCTGCTGGGCTCAGGCGGTCCTTCCGCCTCAGGCTTCCAAGTAGCTGGAACTACAGGCATGTGCCAGCATGCCTGGTTAATTTTTTTTTTTAGAGATGAGGTCTCGCCAAGTTGCTGCACCTTGGCCTCCCAAAGTGCTGGGATTATAGGCATGAGCCACTGTGCCTGGTCAATAAATAATATTCTAAGGGCCAACAATCAATCACTTTTTCTCTTGATGGCTTATGCTGTATGTAGCTCATTCTGTTCGGTATTCTTTAGGCCATGTTGCCAATTTCTGTGCTTTTGTCACAATTATTTGCTCTGCACATCTGCATACCTTGTCTTTTTTTTTTTGAGACAAGGCCTCACTCTGTCACCCAGGCTAGAGGGCAGTGGTACAATCACTGTAACCTGGAACTCCTGGGCTCGAATGATCCATCCTAAGACTCCTGAGTAGCTAGAAATACAGGTGAGCACTACCATGCCCAAATAACTAAAAAAAAAAATTGTTTTTTTTTTTTTAGAGACAGGGTCTTACAATGTTGCCCAGGCTGGTCTTGGAACTTGAACATCAAGTGATCCTCTTGCCTTGGCCTCTCAAAGTGCCAGAATTACAGGTGTCATCACCACACCCAGCCACTTGTTAATCTTTTCTACAATAAATACTTATGTGACAATTCTAAGATGCTCTGATAAACTCACAAGGATGCATTCCCCCAAATCACCACAAAACTGCTTATGTATCCAGTATAGGAGACTATAGAAGATGGCCAATAGGATCCTCTGAATTACTCTGTAATATTTGAATACTTTTCCCAAATGCCAAACCACTAGGATTTCCAGACTAGAGTTCAGAGTTTTGGTTTTTTTTTTTTTTTTTTGGGTCTCAGAACTCCAACGCTCAGGCTGGAGTGCAGTGGCACAATCATGGCTCACCACGGCCTTGACTTCCTGGGCTCAGGCAATCCTTCCACCCTTAGCCTACCGAGTAGCTGGGACTACAGACATGCACCACCATGCCTGGCTAATTTTTTTAGTAGACATGAGGTTTTGCTATGTTGCCCAGGCTGGTCTCAAACTCCTAGGCTCAAGCAATCCTCCTACCTCAGCCTCCCAAAGTCCTCAGATTACAGGCATGAGCCACTGTGCCCTGCAGTGTACTAGACTTTTTCATGAGGCAGGACCACCTGTGTTGTTACAGCTGAGCTGATGACATTTCCACAAAGGCTGACTGAACAAAGTGCTACACTGACTGCTTATGTCTGAAGATTAACAAGACACAGTCTATGTCTTCTCAGAGTTTCTCCAAGGCAAACTTTTCTGGGGCTTAACTAGCATCTGGCCAGGAACAGCAGCTTAAACTCTTATCGATAACTATGCTGTTTCAAAGTGTTGGCATTCTCCCAGGACATCTCCCAGGATGTCAAAATTTAACCTGCTGCCAAAGCAAACTCCAAATGAACACAAAGACATTATATTCTCAAAGAAAAAAAAAACAACCAAACAATCAGATTTATTTAGTTCAACATTTCCTCTGATCTAAAGAGAAAGATGTCAAAACAATACCTAGGACATATACACAAACACCCACCCCCACGAACTCAGATAACCTAAAAGAAAAAAGCGCAAAGTTCTGTTCAACAGAGAAAATTATCTTCGCTTCTGGAAGATGTTTCCACGTCCCATTCCACGTCCTCTTCCTCTTGCAGCCACTGAAAAGGAAGAGAATGAGGCCAGGTCAGTGTGGTCAGTGAATGATCACAGCATAGAGCAGCTGGAGGCTTAGGACACTAGCTGGAAGGGACCTGAAGGCCACCTAGTCCAACACTACCTCAGCCATCACATGTTACAGGGGGATGGCGACTGGTGACAGAGTGGGAGCTGGCATCAGATTCCTGTCTGCCAGTCCAGCACTGCTTTCCATGAGGCCAGGAGGCAGGGTGCTGAGGGTGAAGAAGGTGGTCTGAGAACCACAGAGAAGAATTCCCAGGCTGGCCTGGGGCAAGCTGATAAAACATTACAGATGTATCTAATTCACTTTTAGAATTCTGAATCAGTTAAGTGTTAACATCTGTTATATCTGTGTGAGGGTTTTTTTTAAAAATTATTCTTTGTGCTTTTCCAGAGAAAAGAAATGTTCCCTAATAGCAAAAACAAAACAACATTCCCATACAAAGGGCACAAGACCACTGTTCCTCTCTGTAACACAAGGGTTTTAGGAGGGGACCAGTGGCTTTGAAGGACAGATGCAAATATTCTGATAGCCACTAACTGGAGTCTCACCCCTCTCTGCTCACACAGAGTTGTCCTGAAGAGGAAGGAAACAGAACCCACCCACCTGCAGATAGGACCACAGCAAGGGGGAGGCACAGGCAGCTCAGCCCAAAGTCATACTCACTGCCAAACGTCCTCTAGTGCACAGCAATGGGGTGCACTTTTGCTAGAGAAGATAGTGTAGCTAGCTACACAGTGACAATGCTGGCAGCGCTTTCCTGAGGAAGCAGAGGAAGCGACGGTGCTAGTCATGAAGCCAGAATTTCTGAAAATCATTCCTTCCTCAGAACAAAAAGGAAGGATTTGTTTTCAAATATAATGTCCAGGGCTTCTGGTTTTATGTTCTCATAACTGCCTTTTGTCTAGGAAGGCAAGGAGACTCCCTGAGGACATTTTAAAGAATTATACTATTGCATCTTTAAGCTCAAAAGCTACCACATGTATTGTGACATTACCACCCCATCCAAACAAGTTTTTAACCATAGTTCCTGGCTCATAACTCTCAAGAGGGCCCTGCCCCGTGCTCTAGGATAAGAAATGCTGTGCAGAGAAGCCAAGAAGCTGGACAGGCCTTGCTAGGCTTCCCGGTCTGTTAGTAGCAGGTCATGCCCTTTTAGTCCAATCACATTTCCACATGGTGGTCCATGCTTCTATCATGCCTATCTAATAGAGACTCCATAAAAGGCCCAAGGACAGAATTTGGGGAGATTCTGGAGAGCTGAACATGTGAAGGCTGACAGAAAGGGGAAAAAGAAGTCATCCACATGCTGGTAGGGTGGCACACCCCAACTCCATGGGGACAGAAGTTCCTGCACTCAGGACCCTTCCAGACCTCATCCATGTACCTCTTCCTCCAGCTGTTTATCTGTGTCCTTTAAAACAGCCTCTGTAATAAACCTGTAAACAAAAGTGTGTTTCCCTGAGTTCTACGAGCTGCTCTAGCAAATTAATCAAACCCAAAGAAGGGGTTGGAGAAAATCCAATTTGAAGCTGGTTGGTCAGACATTCCAGAGGCCTGAACTTTCAACACATGGGAAGAGGGGGTGGTCCTGGAGGACTGAGCCCTCATCCTGTAGTTTCTGAGGCTATCTCCAGACAGACAACATCAGAAGTGAATTGAAGTGGAAGATATCCAGTCAGCACCCACCACAGAGTTGTCTGCTTGCTGTGTGGGGAGAAAACCCCACATATTTGGTAACAGAAGTCTTCCATGTTGATTGTTGCTGTGTTGTAAGAGCAGAGGAAAAACACAGTTTGAGTTTTTTCCTCACCCATAGAAAATATGTACAGCAGCTAAAGATACTGATGGAGAACCCAGTGCCTTCTCTGCCTACAAATCTATTTTACCAACACTAAGGCAGTTTCTAATGACTGCACACTTGCTTTCTTATCTAATCAACGTGGCAGAATTTTTCATGGACTCAAAGATAAAACTAGATTGGGCTAACCCAGAAGAAAGGCCAGACTAAGTAGGAATAGACCAGTCCTACTTTTGAAATGTGCTGAAGGAAGGATTTGTTTTCAAATATAAGAAGCTTTGAAAATAGAAGTCCAGCCCCCGCTCAAGTGTGCCAAGATGGCTCAAAATGGCTTCATTTCTGATCTGAAAAATGGATCCCCACTGTAAACAACTTCCAAGGTATATGCTGGGTCTCCACCCACACAACCTGGTCTCTCTAGGAAATGCTGCCCAAATGCTTCAAGAGTCAGCTCATCCACACCATGGTGTGTCTGCTCACCAAACTAAACAGATCTCTTGGACAGAACTTCTGCAAAGAGCTTCCTAGAAATGCATCATAGGTGACTTATTAACTCTTCTTTCACTTAAGACAGGGATTGTACATTTTTTCTAAGGTGCCACTTTGGATTTTGTGCCAGTCCCATGACTGGTATCAGTTGAGGCAAGATCAAGAAGGCCAGGCAAGCCCTCCCTCACCACCTCGCAGGATCTCCCCAGCTGCAGGGTGAAGGGGCAGTGGTGGGTGTGGAGATGGTGGGGGTCAGGCCCACCACATGCCCAGGCAATTGTAAAAGGATTGTTTTCCAAAAGACACAAGTCTTACTTTAAAACCAGTTCCTGAAGAGCACCTACCTTGGGCCTTCAGAATAGCAGCTTTTCCCCGGCCAGCTCCTGAGCCTTGATTTTTATTTTTCATGCTCTTTAACATGGGTGCATTTTTCAGCATGTCAGGCAATATCAGAAAGCGGATCTTGCTGCCACGGATGTACACCTGCTCCAGTTGTGCCACTCGGCCATCTCTGTACGTGACAGTGATGTTGGACATCTGGAAGGTAATCACCAGTTTGTCAGTAAAAGCCAACACTACCAGTGGAGGACAAAGGCACACAAAGAGGGGGAGCCTTAACTGGTGGGAGGGGAAGTCCAGAAAAGCAGAGTGACACTGTGAAGTAAAGGAGCCAGGCAACGCTGGTGAACTACCGTAGCCAACGGTCAGAACCTTTTGTGTACACCAGGGACTGCACTGAGTACTTCACATAAATGGTCCTCACAACACCTCCAAGGTAGGCATGAGTGCTCCCACTTTTACAGATAAAAAATCAAGGCATTTGTCCAAGGTCAAACAGCTAAAATGCATGGGAACTAGTCAGCCTGGTTGGAGCCCTAGCTCTGCTGTACTGGCTCCCAAGCAAACATGTAAGGAGCTCTCAAAGGTGATAAACCCTAACTGAAACAGCTTCAAACTGCTTGTCCAAACCGTGTCCTCTCCCACATCTGCCTGGCACTCTGTCTGCAAAGCCCCAGAGGTCACAAGTGTGTCCCAGATGTCCCATAGGGTATACTCCAGGAGGTGGGACAAAGCCCTCTGGCTTGGATGATTAGGGACTGAGAAGTAGTGGTGGCCCCACAAGGACTGGAGGAAGGGCCTGGAATCCTGGAGGGCTGTGAGGCAAGAGGGCCCTGGGCAGGACCCTACTGGACGCAAGGCTGGAGCAGTGGAACAGGGTTGTCACTTCAGAGACTATGGTTTGTGGACAGAGGAAAGGACAACAGGGTTAATGCAGTACTTTGCAGATAAATCTGCTGCCATAGATAGACTGTGGGATGGAATGAGGCAGTCATGAGGTGAGACCAGCCAGGAGAGCTGCTTGGCATGGAAAGTTGACACAAATCTGCCAGCATCATCATAAAAAAGTCCCACGTTTATTGTACTCACATTTTAAAAATAAAAAATGAGAGAGAGAAAAAGTATCACGTTTACAGAAGAAGCAGCTTATTTATGAGTCCTTCTGAATGGAAGCAAGAAAACTATAATTCATTCGGAATGGGCCAGCCCACAATGTGGAGAGATGTGCCGTCTCCCCAGATTTCTGCCTGGCTTATTGTCCTATTACACTCACTCGTTCCTTTCTTCAAGTGCTAGCTGGCCACCCAGCCTCTGCTAGGACACCCAGAGTGAAAAAGACCAACTGTGCTTTGGGGCTGCCCCTGCTATATCTGCACAGCTGGAAGGTTTCTAAGATTCAACCCACAGTCCCCGTTCTACTTTCAGGGGTAGCTGGGCTCTACTTTCCCATAAATTCTGCTCCAGGCTCCACACATCCAGTTTCTTAACAAATTTTCACACAGTTCCAAAGTCCTTGCCAATCCTGTTCGTCCCTTGAATACTATACCTTCTGGTGCTACAAATGAATACCAGGTATGATTAGACTGCGTAAGAGAGAAACCTGGATCCCACCCAGGTTCACTTGAATCTGACAGGTGAAATGTGTTTTGGGAGCTGTGCCAAACCCACAAATCTGCAGAAGATAGAGAGCAGGCCTGATACCTACATGTAAGACCCAGTTGTGCTATTTGTCGGGGTATAACCCTGGGTATGTTTCCAAGCTTCTCTGAGCCTCAGTTTTCTCATCTACAAAGTTGAGGAAAATACAACAGAACAAAGCCAACGTTTATTGAGCACTTACTAGATGCTAGTTGCTGGCCCAGGTGATCTTCCCATAGTAACTCATTTTACATCACAAAATCCCACAAGTAGATGAGCCAGATACAAGTGCAATCCCCACTGGAGAGATGGAGCAGTACAGCCTGTCAGAGACCTTACCCACTCTATTTTGCTGCTGGAGGTCACACCACCCCTATGTAGCCTGGCTGAGGTGTGAACCCAGGTCTGACTCTAAACCCACAATCCTAATCACTGCATCAGATCACCACTCACTTCCTGAAATTCTTTTTGGTTTGAGTTGGAATCTCACTCTGTCACCCAGGCTGGATGGAGTACAGTGGCACGCTTACGGCCACCCCAGCATCAACCTGCTGGGCTCCGGAGATCCTTCTGCCTCAGCCTTCCAAGTAGCCACAACTATAGGCATGCACTACCATGCCCGGCTAATTTTTTTATTTATTATAGAGACAAGGTCTCACCAAATTGCCTGGGCTAGTCTCGAACCCTCAGGCTCAGGCAATCCACTTGCCTTGGCCTCCCAAAGTGCTGGGATTATAGGTTGAGCCACTGAGCCCAGCCCTGAAATTGTTAAAGAGCAAATTAAACAAGACAATATAAGTCTAGATGCTATCTCTATTGCCTAACATAGAGGCTCAGTAAGTGTTGAATATGAGTGACAGTTAAAATGTGTTTTGGGGGCTGTGCTACACTAAGCCACACCCTTCCCCAGTACACACCAGCACATCTGACTCCTTCCCTGTCAGAGGCTGTTACATACATAAGTCCAACAAAGCCCAATCCAGGTGTTTCCACAAATGGCCTGTGTCCTGGCTGATGCAGGAGAGTCCAGGATCATTTGACTCATTTCAACACTGAGAAGCAGGCTCACTACTGCTCTGGCTTTCCCTATAGCACCAGCAGAGCAGTGCTTGCTGGGGACAGAACCCCCTCCCACCGCACACCCGCCCGCTGGCCACACAGCTTGCTAACAAGTCTGAGTTGTGTCTGCATAAACCAAAGACAGCAACTTTGGAAGGAACTAGATTTTAATGAAAGTCAGGCGGTAACACCCAGTTTAATCAACTTTCCTAACAGCCACAAGGAAACAGATAGCACAAGCCAGGTACCCAACTGATATGACATCCTGGGGGATGTTACCACACAGTTAATCAAGGTGGTGTGAATTTCTCCCACACTTGCAGCTGAGACGAAGAAAGCTGGCTCCAGGACTAAGAGGGAATGCTGAGGTGCTGCAGGACTGTCAACATGCCAGAAATGTACACACTCTTTAGGACAATTTCACACATACACAAAAGGTAGAGATGCTCAGACGCCACTGATACAATAGGAGGATCAACTGATGCCACCTACCCATCTTAGTTCTTAGGAAATACACACAAAAGTATTATGGGGTAAAAGAGCATAATGAATGCAAACCACTCTCAAATAGTTCAGGAAAAAAAGTATAAAAATAAAGAGTTTAAAAATTGGTTTTCCTTTAAGCTAGCGGGGCAGGCACCTAAAAAAATTCAACCATATTGCATTCAGAGTTCAAAAACTCCTAGCAACAGTTACCGGCAATATTCTACTGACCCAAACACATGAGCGCTTGTTCTGGGTTATCATTTTTATAAAGTGACAGAAAACTAAATTTCAGAGACGATTTCCCCAAAGATAGCTATTATGCCACAGTCAAGAAAAAGAGTCAGTTCCAGAAGTGACTAGGTGGTCACAGCAAAGCCCAAAAGCCTAACTCGTTAACTTTACCACTTTCTCTCACCAAAACTTCTAAGAATCAAATCACTTGATTTGATTTTGAGTACAATTAAATGGGTTGACCACTACTCTCTTAATATATATGTATTTCTGAGTCAGAGTCTCACTCTTTCACCCAGGCTGGAGTGCAGTGACAAGTTCATGGCCACCATAGCCTCAACCTGCTGGGTTCAGCAGATCCTTCTGTTTCAGCCTTCCAAGTAACTGGACTATAGGCGTGTCCCACCAGGTCCGGTTAATATTTTTTATTTATTGTAGAGACAAGGTCCTGCCATGTTGCCCAGGGTGGTCTCAAACCCATGGGCTCAAGCAATCTTTTTGCCTCTGCCTCCCAAAGTACTGGTGCAGTGGCACACTCACAGCCACCACAGCCTCGACCTGCTGGGCTCAGGAAATCCTTCCGCCTCAGCCTTCCAAAGTAGCTGGAACTAGAGGCGCATGCCACTATGTCCAGTTCATTTTTAAAATTTATTTATTGGAGAGACGAGGTCTGGCCAAGTTGCCCAGGCTGATTTTGAACCTCTGCACTCAGGCAATCCTCTTGCCTCGGCCTCCCAAAGTGATGGGATTACAGGCGTGAGCCACTGCGCTCAGCCTAACGTTCTCTCTTAAATACTTTTTTCTGATTTTGATTTCTTTCCTAAATACTTTTTTCTGAAATCAGTTCTCTCCTTCATTTTGAGTTAAGACAGGATGCTTCAGCTCATGGTTGAGTACACATAGCCAAAAACAGAAACTTTCCCATTTGGGGACCTCTACCTCTAAGTCATCCATTCCCAAGTTGGGCAAGAGCCTGTGACATCTCTGTGACAAAAATCAGCAAAAGACCACATGGAAGGCAACAGGGGGCCCTACTCTATCCATCCACATGGGGTTCTTAGAGGATGCTCACAGCAACAGTAGGGTACCGTCACCCATAGCTGATAACACGTCTTGCAGCACTGGCCACCAGGTGGTGCTTGCCCTGCAGCTGTGGGTTACAAAGAGAGGTAGAACAAAGTTCACCGCCTTCAAAGCCTAACTTCAGCTGCACAGAAGCGCCTACACCCAATAAGCACCATTTCAGAGATCCCCATCCTAGGTTTCCGCATACATACTTTACGCTTTCAAATATCAAAAGAATGATATGATAATAGGTTACCTTAAAAATACCCGAGGGGGATTCCAGTGGCAGGATCTGGGGAAGGGATGGCAGGAATGATGTCTGGCTGCAAAGGTGGCAAGAAGAAGCCCTGAAACAGCACAAGAAGCAGGCCAAAAAGAGGAGCAGAAGAAACTCGAGGAACTAAAAGTGAAGGTCATGGAGAAAGGCCTCTGGCCACAGGTGGAATTAAGAAATCTGGCAAAAAGAAGCTGTTCCTTATTCCTGAAGTGATGATGACTCCTGATTCCATTCATATTTCAACATCTGTATTCCCTGACATATCTTCTTCTGTCACCCATAGCTAGAATGAAGTGTTGTCTTGAAGGCTGTTGTACATTTAAGAATAAACTTTTGTGGACCTTGAACAATTATCATAATACTATAAGAGAATGATTGGCAGTAATGGGAAACTGCTGGGGGTGGGAATTGGCAGTAGTAGGAATCTGCCTGGAGAAGGGGGGGGCACACCTCATTAACAAGGGTACCTGTAATGAACATTTGTATACCTAACCCCTGAGTTGTACCCCACATCTTTAAAATAAAATAAATTTTAAAAAAGAATAAACTTTTGTAAAACAAACAAACAAAAAAACTCAAGGGACCATAAAAGATGGCTGTATTTTATATGGGGATGTTGCTGAGAATGTCATCTGTGAGTGCCAGAGAAGTCTGAATTACTGCTATCAAATCTTATGGACACTCTGCATTTTAGAACTGATGCTCTGCCTCTGCCTAGCCTTACACTTGAATATGCCTTTCTTTTTTTCTTTTTTTTTTTTTTGAGTTGGAGTCTCACTCTGTCGCCCAGACTGGAGTGCAGTGGCCGCTCCCGGCCACCGCAGCCTCGACCTGCTGGGCTCCGGCGATCCTTCCGCCTCAGCCTTCCAAGTAGCCGGAATTACAGGCATGCGCTACCACGCCCGGCTGATTTTCTGATTTATTGTAGAGATGAGGTCTCGCTGCCCAGGCGGGTCTCGAACCCGCGGGCTCAGGCAATCTGCTCACCTCAGCCTCCCAAAGGCGCGGGATTACAGGCTGAGCCACCGAGCCCGGCAAATATGCCTTTCTTAATGCACAGGGGTTCAGGTTTACATTTTTGGAAACTGTCTACCTGGGTTCATTCTACCTTCTGTTCCAGATTACCTGCACCATGATCTATTTGTGCAGGTAATCTATTACCTGCACCATGATCTATTTATCCTGCCATATAGTTTTTTGTAAGCCACCTCTAACTCTTTTTGAAAGGTGACAGAATAAAAAGCAAATATTAAAACTCCAAAACAGGCAGGGTGCGGTGGCTCATGCCTATAATCCCAGCACTTTGTGAGGCAGAGGTGAGAGGACTGCCTAAGTCCACGGGTTCGAGACCAGCCTGGGCAACTAGGTGAGATCTCATCTCTACAATAAATCAAAAAATTAGGGTGTGGTGGTGGCGCATGCTTGTAGTTCCAGCTACTTGGAAGGCTAAAGCAGAAGGATCACCTGAGCCCAGCACGTTGAGGCTGCAGAGGCCATGAGCATGCCACTGCACTCCAGCCTGGGTGACAGAAGGAGACTCCAACTCAAAAAAAAAAATAAATAAAACCTCCAAAACATACACAGGGAAAGAAGTCCATGCCAATACTAGTTACAGTGGGATTCACCCATCTTTTCCAACTCTCTGAGGTGTGCTACCCATCCTACTTTTAGAAAATGTTATTAAAGCCCCACACCAAACGTCGAATGCTAAACTTCAGCTGCTCTCTACCAAAGAACAGGCAGGGAGAGTGCTAAGAGGACATCCTCATTCCCAAAGAGTGAACTGACTGGGTCTGAGAAGGAAAGACAGCAGGGGAGACTGCAGGAGCCACTGACCTCACAGCCTCTGAGATGTGTCTGAGCAAACTCAACTGTGCTCAATGTTTACCCACCACTGGCTTTACCTATACCACAGCCTATTGAGTTTTAGTCATTTTGCTTAGGTTTTGGTAGACCCAGTGAAGCCTTGGTATTTTGGCACAGGTGTTTGTTTTTTTTGAATAGGAGTCTCACTGTGTTGCCCAGGCTGGAGTGCAGTGGCACATTCATGGCCACTGCAGCCTCTGTCAACTGGGCTCAGGCAATCCTTCCACCTCAGCCTCCCAAGTAGCTGGAACAACAGGCGTGCGCCACCACGCCCAGCTAATTTTCTGATTTATAGTAGAGACGAGGTCTTGCCAAGTTGTCCAGACTGGTCTCAAACCACTGGACTCAGGCAATCCTTTCACCTCTGCCTCACAAAGAGCTGGGATTACAGGGTGAGCCACCGCACCTGGCTCACAGGTGGTGTTATATGCTTAACTGTATCATTGCAAAAATTCATATGTTGAAGTTCTAATCCCCAGTACCTCAGAATGTGATAGTATTTAGACAGAATCCTTAACGAGATTATTAAGTTAAAATGAGGTTATTAGTGTGCGCCCTAATCCAATACACCTGGTATCCTCATAAGATGAGATGTGAACAGAGACACTATGGCAGGAAGATGACATGAAGACAAAGGGAGAAGTTAGCCATCTACAAGCTGAGGAAAAGCCTGTAACAGATTCTTCCTTCATATCCTTGAGAAGAAACCAACCCTGCTGACACCTTGATCTCAGATTTCCAACCTTCAGAACTATGAGAAAACAAATTTCTGTTGTTTAAGCTGCCCAGTCTGTGGAACTTTGTTATGGCAGCCCTAGCAAACTAATAGTGACAGGGAGGCAGGTGGCTGGCTTCCACCATTGGTCAGGCACTTGACACATCCTACTCATTTCCTATGCACTATGGTATTCTTATCCCTGATTTAGTGAAGAAAGTGAGGGAAGCCCAAAGCTCACCCCCGAGTCACACTGGGGGGCAAGTTGTAAGGTGATTCCAGGTCTGTCCAATGCAAGGTAATGTACTTTGCATTACCTTGGCTGTGTCTCTGAGAGACTACCGAAGTCATTTGGTCAGACACCTTCACATTGCAGGTGGGATGTCAGAGACCCTGGGTAACTCAGCACGTTGTCTAAATACAGCTAGTTGAATAAACACATTAAGTTTCACTGCCCCAAGTCTTGCATTCTATTCATCCAACTAAAGTGCCTTAAAATGGATGAGGATGCCCTAAGCCAGAGGACTGAATCTGTGAAAGTGGCACCTCACAAAGGTAGAGTACTACAGGTCAGGTCATTTAAGGCAAAGCCAGCTGCATCTCCATAGGCCCTACTGCTGAAAGAGACCAGATACCACAAGACGTTTGGAGAGCCCACAGCAATCATCTCTGCGGCTCTGACAGTGAGGAGATAAACCCGAGTCATCAGATGTCTGCCTCCCCACATGCCAGGAAACTGACTGAGCTCATCAACCTGGCAGGAGGTTGACGGATGCTCAGAGCTACAGAGCAATCACAAACACATGAATAAATACTGCAAAGCAATGGATGGTCAGGAGACTTGGGCAAGGTACTTTTATCTCTTAGACCTTCAGTTTTTTCTTCTAGAAAACAGGTGACTCCAGGCCAGCCACGCCTATAATCCCAGCACTTTGGGAGGCAGAGGTAAAAGGACTGCCTGAGCCCATGTCTCTACAATAAATTTTTAAAAAATTAGCTGGGCCTGTAGTTCCAGCTATTTGGAAGGTCGAAGTGGAAGGGTCGCCTGAGCCCAGCAAGTCGAGGCTTCAGTGACTGTGAACATGCCACTGCACTCCAACCTGGGCTAGATTAAGACTTTGGTTCAAAAAAAAAGGAAGGAAAGCAGGGACTCCTCTAATGCTATGCTGCAGTCTAAGGCTTTCCCTGCTCAGTCCTCCTTCCTTTTCCCTCTCCTTTCACCAGTCAGACCAGTATCCTAGACTGAAAGCTCTCCCGTTCCCTTACTCCTTTATTCCTTATTGTCATCTCTCCCAGTAAATATCTTTAATATCTAATTCTGATATTAAGTTAATACCATTGCTGTTTTACAGACAAGGAAAAAGGTAATTACAAGCCTAAGGTCATATAATTAGGATTCAAACTCACCTCCTTGATTCCTGAGCCCAAATTCTTAACCAATGGTTTAAAGAATAAAGTGTGCTGACTACTTTGTAAAGTAATGATATAAAAATTCACATGACTACACAATTTAGTGCCATGAGAAACAATGTTATCAGGAAGCTGCTCCACCATTTATTAGTAGAGTGATGTTCAGTAGATGAGTTCTTTAATCTCATTCTCCCTATTTTATAGAAGACAAGACTAGCACCAAACCTGCTTACCTCACAAGGTAGCTGTAGTAATCAAATGAGAGACTCTTCCAAGAAAAAAGGCAAACATAGTATGTGAGAAGGTTGTGCTAACTGCAAAGCACATGGGAACAAATGGATAGTGGTCCCAAACTTGAAGGATTCTACAAAGGTGTAGCACCACTTCTCTCAAATAGGCTCCCCAAATATGGAAGAAAATGATTATGAGATGGAGAAAACAAAAGACAAAGTTAAATATTCCAAGCCCCCAAATGGCTTTCCTACTTCAAGACTGTATGCCTTTTGTTCACACTCATATTCCCAAAGCCTATAATAGTACTTGGCATTCATTAGGCACTCAAGAAATAACTGTTGAATGGGAACTTCAAAAAGACCTCTAATCACCATCATTTTGTCCTGAGACATAGGCCCACACTTCCCTCACAGCCTCATGCATGAAGCAGGGTACCTGGCAGTTCATGTTGTCCTCTGCTTCAATGAGCTTTCCCCGATATACTTCACCAGTGTTCGTCTCACATGTCACGATGTGGCCCTCTGCCTCATGTAGGACTTTAATCGGCACACCAATAGACATCTTGGCAGGAATAGAGCTCTACAGTGAGAGAGACAACAATCAATCAGTTCATCTTTCAGAGCCTAAGATGGTATACAACACACATCATGCCTTCCTCAAGGCCTGGCACTCCATAAAACCTAGCAAAGATGTAGAGCTGCATTTTCTGTGGAAGGAAAGCTCAGCTCCTGGCTTGGAGGAAACTATCTGGCAAACATCTACAAGATGTGGGGTGGGGTGGGCTGGACAGAGGGAAAGCTAGTAGGATGACAAGTGAGCATCTTACATCTATCATGTGTCCTTTCATGTTCATCAAAACAACTATTAACCAATACTGTGTGTGTGTTGTGGGACAGGAGGCTGGAATGCATGTGCAATGTTATTCATCAACCCACTGTTGTCTGTGATTACATTTTGAGAACTACAATATAAATCTGACCTGTCCTACATAGTAGCCACTGTCCACATGCAGCTATCTAAATTAAATTTAGGATTGAGTACAGTAGCTCATGCCTGCAATCCCAGCACTTTGGGAGGCCGAGGCAGGGGGATCATTTGAGCCCAAGAGTTCAAGACCAGTCTGGGTAATATAGTGAGACAAAACAAAACAAAACTAGTCAGGCATGGTTGCATCAGCTACTCTGAAAGCTGAGGCGGGAGGTTTGCTTGAGCCCAGGAGATCGAGGCTGCAGTGAGCTATGATCATGCTATCCACTTCACTGGACGACAGACCATACCGCCCCCCGAAAAAAGAATTAATTAAAATTAAACTTACTAAAACAAATAAAATTAAAAGCCCAAGCCTGGCATAGTGGCTCATGCCTGTAAGCCCAGCACTTTAGGAGACCAAGGCAAGAGGGTTGCTTGAACTCAGGAGTTCAAGATCAGTCTCGGCAACATAGTAAGACCTTGACTCTTAAAACAAAACAGAATAACCCAGTCCCTCAGTCACACTAGCCATATTCCAAGTGCTCAACAGTCACATGTAGCTAATAGCTACCATACTGGATGGTGTAAAATAGACCAAAGAACTAAGAGAGGAAGCTGTCCTTTTAATTCAGCCCATTTGATCCTCCACTTACTTTTACCCTCAAGGCTAATGAGAAAATATTAAAGTGCTCACAAAGTGACAACGTGCCATATGTAGGAAATGCTTACCTTGGAGGAAAAACAATCAGGGCAAGCACCTGACTTAGCCTAATGAAAAGAGACAAGCAGTGGACTTTTTACTGAAATGAGCAACTACTAAGGTTAGAAAATATATGTGTTGAAGAGAGGATGGACAACATGAAGTTGGAAAAGACAAGCTCTCTTGGTGAGGATCCCTGGTTTTCAGCTTTAGGAGTCCAGTTTTTATGCAGAAGACAGCGAGGAACCACTGCAGAATCACAGCTAAGGAATGACCCCAAAAAGGATAGCAAGCACTTACAAAATGGATCAAACATAACTAAGTTCACAAGCAGAGAAACTTGTTTTAACTTCCGCAACAGTGTGGAAAGCATGAGGGGACCAGTGTCCGAAAGGCGGCTGGAAGCAGAGATGCAAAGCACTTTCAAAGGATGACTCTGAAAGGATGGGGGGGAGGTAATCAACCAGAAATGACTTCAAGATTATTTCCAGGATACTTTGAAAAACACCAGCTTGGAGAGGTTTATAAAGCGAAAAGTATGTACTCTGGAAAGAAGCTAATGAACTCACTCTCAGGTTAGTGAGGCGACGCTGAATTTGAGTGGCCCAGGCTTCCCGCTCTCTTCCCTCCCCTCGACCCGCAGAGCTCCACTCAGTGAGTCATTCTCCAGTACCCGGGCCCTCATGGGCGCCTCGGCCTTCCCTCGCCCGTCCCCAGCCTCTGCTCACCGGCTCCGGTCTCCTCTTCCTTCTCTTTGGTGAGGCGGAGAACGATACGACGGCCAAAGCGTGAGGTATGCGAATGGCGGGCCCCGCGCTCCCAGAATACCACGCGTTCCCAAAATGCCGCGCGCAACGCCCGCCCCCTTCCTTTCCCCAGAGGTGAGCGCGGTCCGGTTTCAGCTTCCTCCTCACTCCACCGGCTGGAAACCCGGGCTCTGGTACGATAGTTCCGGCACCGGAAGGGAGAGCTGATGACTGAACCGGGGGGCCGCCGGAAACGCCGACCCTCGGGCCGGCGAGCAGCCAGAGAGGGACTCACACTTCCAAGCACCACACACCAAGGACGGGCTGGACGGCAAGACGGGGATCTGGGACCGAGGGCCTGGACCTCCCCCCATAATTTAACCTTTGGATCCCGGAGCCGCCAGGTAAGCGGCGCCCCAAATGAGACGCGATATCTCGCAGAGAGAGAAACTGAGGTATGGAGCCAGCCCTGGGTGGTCCCTAAAGGGAGTTGGAGTATGGTTGCTTGGAGCCTCGGCGATGCATTGGGTGGGACCAGGGCTTACACCTGAGGCTGACAAAGGAATGGAGCTTGCTAAGGGTAAGTGCCACTGGGGAGCTGTGTCAGCTCCCGCTTCGGGGCGGGGCTCATAAGGGGGCGGGGCTTCCGGGGAGCAAGCCAGGGAGGACACGCGCGTCTGCGTGAGAATTGGGCGAGGGGGCGGGGCCACAGAAGCCGGGACTGCGAATGGCCGGGGCGGGCTTAACTCAGGAGGCTGGGAGCCTCTTGGAATGGAAGTCTGGGGAAGGGGCGGGGCGGGACTTAGGTAAGGGGTGGGGCCTCCGGCTTCCAGACCTGGAAGGGGCGGGGCGGTGCTTGTGGCAGCCCGGCCGCCGCCTCCCGTTCTCCCCACCGCGGTGGCGGCGGCGGCGGCGGCGGCGGCTGCGGGGGAACTCCACACACTGCTACCGCGCTCCCGTCGAAACCGAAGCTGCAGCCCGCTCCGGGCCGGGGCCATGGGCGTCCCGCGCCGCCCGGGTCATGAGGACAGAGGC
>NW_007255906.1:248491-302550 GCF_000164805.1 Carlito syrichta | reverse complement strand
GCCGCCGCTCGAGCCCGGTCAGTGCCTGACTGAGGGCCCAGCTCTCACCCTAGGAGCGAGGGGGACCCCGCCCTACCGCGGGGCAGGGTCCAGCCGCGCGACCTTGGGCCGACTTCCCTCACCCCGCCCGCTCCGGTCAATTGGGGTTACCTGATACTTCCAGGGCTGAGACCCCAGTCAGCATGGTTGGGAGGGTCGGGGTAGCAGGGGCGCCACTTTCCCCAGAAGCGGAAAGTCCTGCTGTCACCTTGGGAGATCCCGTGCCTTCGGGGAACTGTGATGGAAACGGGGCCGAGAGAGGCAGGGAACTGACCGAGAGCACCGAGCATGAGTTCTTTCCCCTAGCCACCCAGACTCAGAGTTTTGTCTTGCTCCAGTTCTTCACCCTATAGTTCCTTCTGCCATGCGGTAGCCTGAGCCCCTTTGGGGTGGAGACTAAGACTGGCTTTCAGTGCCTTGGTCGTCAGTTTGTTTGTTCAAGAAGTAGGGGAGGGGGAAGATGTGATTCCTGCTCTGCTTAAGGCACAGGGTTGATGAGAAAGGGAAAGTGCAAATAAACTCTAAGCTGAGGTGCCAGCTCATGGGAGAAATCAAGAGCATGTGGGGACCCGACCCTAATGTGTCAGTGGGCCCACACTGTCACACCGGAAAGTGTTCTTTTTTGTTTGCAACTTGGAGTAGAATCTGATGCTGTACTGGAGTTTACATCCCTACTTCTCCAATTATCTACTTCTGTGATCGTAGATAGGATATTTGTCTTTCCTGAGCCTCGGTGGAGTAATAGCTCACATTTGTAGGGAGTTTTCTAGGAGGCAGGTGCCATGCTAAATGGTTTACATGCAATTTACATGTGCTGAGTTGTTTACATGTGGTGCTTCGTTAATCTTCATAAGGAAGTGAAGTAGGTTACCATTGTTACTTGCACTTCTGCAGATGAGCTGACGGAGGCCTAGAGGGGTTAAGTATCCAGGGCCAGTGGACTGCCTTTCTTCCTTAGCGACAGCTACCATCTGAAGACAGGCCAGGGCCTTCCAGGAAGACCCTAGCTCTCAGGTAGGGCAGCCCCTTGGCTCCAGGCATTAATGATCTGGCAGCAGCTTTGGGCTCGGAAGGCTAAAGCTGTTATTGGGACAAATGCCAAGGCCTCGCCTACCCTTATCAACCCCCACAGCAGTATCTTCAGGTCTGACCTGCCCATGCCAAGACAGGATAGCCATGTGGGGCTGTTTAGCCCCGTAGGACCTCAGGATCAAGGGGTTCTAGGGCACAGAGCAAGAAGAGGGACAGCTGAGTCTTAAAGGATCATAAAGAACAGCTGTCCTGTACCACATTTGACAGCTGGGCACAGAGGAAGGCACAGACAGGGTCATAGTCTAGCAAAGATGGCCCAGCTAGTCAGTACCACAGCCCAAGCCACAGAATAAGGAGGGAGCCTGAAGCTATAATCTGGAAGCCTGGGGGTAGGGAGGAAACCACTGTCGATACAAATAGGCCTGGGCATCTCAAGGGATAAGGTCTTTTTGGAAAATGCCTCCTATTTACCAAGCATGTCTGAGTACCCACTCTGGGCTGTGGGCTGGGAGGAGGCAAATGCAAACCCATCCCCATCTGCTGCTGGAGAATTCTCAGTCTGTCCAAAGGGGAAAGCAGATGCCACCTCAAGGACTCCATGTTGAGAGGCCCTGACAGGGAGGGGATCAGAGCATTTGGATGTTCAGAGATGGAGAGAACATCCCAGACTAAGGGATGTGCAAGAGCAAAGGCTAGGGAGAAAACAACCTGAGTTGTGAAAAACAAAAAGGCAGTATCTGGCTGCAGTGATGGGTTCTTGAACAGGAGACCACCTACTGTGATAGCACATTACCTGCACAGAGCTCCTCCCTTGCTCAGCTCATTGTGGGCAATTATTTTAGAATGTGAGGACCTAGAGGTCTGAGCTTGGGTCTTTAATCACCTTTGTATCTTCAAAGCCTAGCATGCAGTGAGTATTTAGTAAGTTCATTTCTTCCAACAAATATTTGAGTTACTACTAAGTATCAGACACCAGGCACTGAGAATTTACAGTGAACAAGATTAGCAAGTTCCCTGTGTCTTAGTCCATTTGAGCTGCTGTGACAAAATACCCAGGACTGGGTAACATATAAACAATAGGAATTTTAGTTTATTTTTTGAGGTGGGGGTCTTGCTGTTTTGCCCAGATGGTCTTGAACACCTGATCTCAAGCAATCCTCCTGCCTCAGTCCAGACTAGCTGGAATTACGGGCATGTGCCACCACACCCAGCTCTAGAAATTTAAGTTTTCACAGTTCTGGAGGCTGAGAAACCCAAAATAAGGTATTGGCAGGTATCTGACTAAGGCCCATTCCTTGTATATGGTATGGTCTAGGTGTCCCCACATGGTGGAAGAGATGGAAAAGGGAAAATGCTGTGTCCTCACATGGTGGAAAAGCAGAAGGGGGACAACGCCTAAGATAGTTTCCTCCAGCCCTTTTTATAAGGGTCTAATCCATTCATGAAGGCAGAGCCCACACCACTTCATCACTTCCCAAAAGGCCTCACCCACCTCTTCATGCCGCCATAATGGGGAGTAAGTTTCAAACCATGGCACCTGCCTTCAGGAAACTTACAATCTGGTGAGGAGACAAGGTGGCTTTTTGTTTTTGTTACTTTTGCTAAGGCCTGTGAAGAAAACAGGATGCTATAAAGGAGAGCCCCCTCACCTCTCAAAGACATAATCAGAAAAAAAGTCTCTCAGATTTTGAGCTGGGATAAGAATGACAAGAAGGGGCGGCTTTGAGAACAGCATAGCGACACAGAGAGGTTCCAAACAGAGAGCCACACATGCAAAGGCCTTGGGGTAGAATGAAGCCTGATGGCTGTGGTCACAGTGGTAACTGGAATGCAGATTCCAGGGCCAAGATGAGGCTGGTGGGACCCTGGTTGGGTTGGGCCCTGCAGTCCATGGTGAGGGGTAAGAGCTTTTTTCTAAGAGTGGTGGAAATCTGTGGATGGGATCTTTCCAGCAGCTGTGTGCAGAGACAGAAAAAGGACTAGGAGTGGAATTTGGGGCAGAGGGCAGACAGGAGTCAGGCAGGGCTGAATCCATGGCAGTGGTAGGGGGCGAATGTGGGACCCAGGCCTTGAATAAAGGGCCTGGGTCCTTTTAGAGGTACTTGGGGTAGGGGGAAGGAAGGGAATGAAGCCTTGTCTAGTCTGGACTTATCACGCCTGGCCCCAGTTGGTGGGGCAGGGTCACAATCACACCTGCAAAGGGTTTTGCACACATTCTTGTCCTCAGTGTGCGTATCACCCTGTGGGCTGGTATCTACTGTGGCCCATTTCATAGAGGAAGAAACAGGCATAGAGAGGCCAGGTGACTCAGCTAGCAGGTGGCCTACCTTCCATGGGTCCTGATGTGTATGGCCCTGGAAGTGAGGAGTGGAGGAGAAAGAGGACAGGAACAGTCACAGGTCCCTACCTCCTGGGAACATGCAAGCAACCCAGCAGAGCACAGACAAACTCTATGCAAAAGCCACATTCTATAAGCCAAAGCAAGGATTCAGGCCTAAAGGAGAGCAGATGAGGGAAAGGGCATAGCCAGCCTGGGATCAGGGAAGGCCCCAGAAGTGGTGGCAACTGAGCTAGGCCTTGAAGGCCGGGAAGGTCAGACACAGGAGGGTAGGAGTTTGGAACTCAGCAGGTCAGAAAGACCAGGACAGACTCCAGGACTAGTGAGTGAATGGCCCTCCTGGTTAGCATACGCAGGGGTGTGGTGGGAGCTGGGGCTGCCATAGCAGGTGGGCTCCTGGGGCAACTGTGCACAGAGCTGGTCATACATCCAGAAGAAGCCCCACAGACTCTGGAGATGGGGAAACAATGCAGGCTGGGTTTTCACATGCTGAATGGGTTTCATGGGTAAGTAATGAGTGGTGATTGGTAGAGAGAAGTCCCTTCTGATTCTTTAGACTGAACTTTGTCCAGATTCGTGGGATTGCTGAGGAAGCGAGTCCTGCCAGCCATGTGCCCACTTGTCCACACCTCAGGGCTTCTACACATGCTGTTGCCCCGCCACCTTGTGCCCCCTGACTGTTACATCTCTGAGGCACACCCCCACTATTTCCCCTAGCCTAGGCCCCTATTTTTCCCTTACATTTGCTTGTTTTTGTTGTCCACCAGGACAGGGACTTTGCATCCCTCACCACTGTATCTCCATTACACATCAAGCACTTACTAGGCCCTTGGGAAATATTTGTCAATTGGTTGACTATATCAGACCAAAGTCCCCCTTGTTAGGGATGGCCATACTCAGTCCTGCAGAGGAAGTCAGTTGCCCGGCCCACAGCCACCCAGTGGCAGAGTTGGGACGGGAACACTAGGTTGGGCCCTTTCTCCTCCACCTCACAGCCTAGCAAGGACAGACTGAGATGTCATCAAGGCATGGTAGGGAATGGGGGGAATGGAGCTCACAGGACCATTTCACATACTATAGTGACAGTCCCCTCCTCCTGGCTATGGTCTTGGGGTGTTTGGCATTAGGCAGACCTTCAGGGGCCATGAATTCAGATATGTTTATCTAAGATATGTGTATATGTGCGGGTCCTGGGATGAAAGCAGGAAGCAAGACAGCCTCTGTTTCTGCCTCCTCAGAGCTCTCACCAAAAAGGTGTTGAAGGGTAGGCCTGGGGAGCTGTGAGTGCATGTAGCAGGGTGCAAAACCTGAGCAGGTAGCACTATGGAGAAGTAATGTCCCAGAGCAGGAGTTAGCTTAGGTGCATGGGAAGTCAGGAGTGTCCAGGTAGAAGGACCAGGTGTGCTGAGGCCATGTGAGGAATCATGACCAGTGATGGTCTATCTGGAGGGTGGCCTAGGGAGGGGGAGAAGGCAGAGGGTGCTGGGACAGCAGTCACAAAGATGTTGTGCTAAGAGATGTGGACCCCAACCGACTGGAGGATTTTGAACAGGGCTGACTTGCTCTGGCTGGTGTTTTGGAGCGATCACTGCTTTTGTAAGGAGAATGGATTGGGCCAGGCACAGTGGCTCATGCCTGTAATCCCAGCACTTTGGGAGGCAGAAGCAAGAAGATTGCCTGAGCCTATAGGTTCGAGACCAGCCTGGGCAACTTGATGAGATGTCTCTACAATAAACCAAAAATTAGCTGAGCGTGGTGGTACACACCTGTAGTTCCAGCTACTTGGAAGACCGAGGCAGAAGGATTGCCTGAGCCCAGCAGGTCAAGGCTGCAGTGGCTGTGAGTGTGCCACTGCACTCCAGCCTGGGTGACAGAGTGAGTGAGACTCCAACTTAAAAAAGAGAAAATGGATTCGCCATGGGAAAACCCCTGAGCAACCCCTCCAGGGTCTAGGTAGGAGTCTGTGACAGTGGCTCCACCAGGAGTGGCAGTGGCAGTGTAGACCTCTATGCTGAAGGTCTGTAACCTCCCTCTGTTTCTGCACAGGGGACTTCGTGCAGCTGCCTGTGCCCATCATCCAGCAGCTCTACCACTGGGATTGCGGCCTGGCTTGCTCCAGGATGGTGCTGCAGTAAGTAGGACCCAGCCCTCCCCCCCAATCTATACTACCTCTCTGGCTCAGGAGAGACCTAGGTGGGATTTGTTGTCCACAGAGCTTTCCCTGGTTAGGGCTTGCAGGAGGCCCCACTTCTATCTCAGCTGCATCTCATTTTACAGAAGTGAGAGGTGGACCAGACCTTCCAGGTGTCCACTCTGTTGATGCCTGAGGACTCCAGGGGTGATCAGGAAGTCCTGGGCAACCAGGCCTGGCCCTCAGAGCAGCCCCATGACTGGGAAAGGGGCCCTCTAGCCTCCTGACCTCAGTCACCTGTGTGACTATCACAGGACCTTGACAGTCCAAGCCAAGAGGGACTGTAGCCATCACATTGTACAAGAGTTTTCAGTAGACTACCTGGAATCCCAAGTCAGCTGCTTCCTCATCTGTTTTACATCCTGGAAATTCTGGCAAGGTGGGGGGTCAACAAAAGTATCTGTGCCTAAAACTTTGAGTATCGCTGAGGTGATCCAAGGATTTCATCTCAGAGATGAAACTAATTAGGCCAAAGAGGACAGTGACTTGTTCAAGGTCACACAGCCTACAAGAGACAAGAGATGTGAAAAGCAGAATCTAGGCCCATGACTCCAAGGCCAGGGCAGTGCTCCAGGCAGCCTGGGCAGTGTATGGGCAGGACGTGAGGTTTCATGATGGAGTGGAAGGCTTCTGGGGAGCAGGGGCTCTGACAGTAGCTCCTTGGGCCCACGGGTAGAGGGCACCCTGCCAGCTTCCCTTCAAGAGCAAGCTGACCTTTGTGGCCTACAGGTACCTAGGCCAGCTGGACGACAGTGAGTTTGAGAGTGCCCTGCAGGAGCTGCAGCTGACCAGGAGCATCTGGACCATCGACCTAGCCTATCTGATGCGTCACTTTGGCGTGAGGCACCGTTTCTGTACCCAGACCCTGGGTGTTGATAAGGGCTATAAGAACCAGGTGAGTGGCTGGCCATCGGGTCTTCCCATAAGGGGTTACACATAGGCATAGGCCACCCGGTTCTAGTAGCTGGAAGAGGGAGCAGTCAAGGCCTAGACACCCAAGTGGACACCCAGGTGTCCAGACATGAGGGAGCAGCAGTAGACAGGCTATGAGCAGGACTTGCCAACCAGTCAGAGAATCTGAGCATCTGGTCTTGGCTCCTGCCCACCTGCCTTCTACAGCCCTTGGGGGATGTGCCAAGGCCACTTCCTGCAACCTTCCCTTCCGTCCTCAGCACAAGACAGGCCCAGGGCCTCCAAGCGCATCACTTTGATCTTGTCCAGCCATCATTTGCCCATTTTCTTCTTTCTTACCAGGACAGCCAGCTCTAAACTGGGTAACTGATATTCTGGAAAAAAACCAAAATATTTTCTTTTGAAAAATATTGCCACCTGAGCCCGCGGGTTCGTGACCCGTCTGGGCAACTTGGTGAGACCTCATCTCTACAATAAAATAAAAAATTAGCTGGGCGTGGTAGCACGCGCCTGTAGTTCCAGCTACTTGGAAGGCTGAGGTGGAAGGATCGCCAGAGCCCAGCAGGTCGAGGCTGCAGTGGCTGGCAGTGGCCACTGCACTCCAGTCTGGGTGACAGAGTGAGACTCCAACTCAAAAAAAAAAAATTAAAAAATAATGCCAATGTAGCCATGCCAACAAAGCGTGTTCTGGATCACACCTGGCTAAGCCAAGCTGTGGCTGACCCATTCTAGGTGGGCTCAGTCTCATTCCCTTTACTTATTTACTGCAGGTCCTGTTCATGCACATTTGACTGTACAAGCCCATGGTAACTAATATTCCCTAGGTAGCTGACCTGAGCCCAGCTGCCTGCCTGTCTCTTGACCGTCCTTCTTATGTCTCTGTGTGGTCCTGCATACTCCCTAGCTGGGGATAGACACAGTTTTCTGATCAGGCATGTTCTGTATGCCATCTGTGCTGGCAGGCAGGGCATCTCTGTCCCTGTGACATGCTCTTTACTTCATCCAGATAGTGTGAGGGCAGTTAAGGTGGCAGCTGCTCCAGCCCACCCTTTTTTCTCAGTCCTTCTACAGGAAGCACTTTGACACAGAGGAGACCCGGGTGAACCAACTGTTTGCACAAGCCAAGGCCTGCAAGGTGCTGGTAGAGAAATGGTGAGTCCCACCCTCTCTGCACCCACAGACATGCAGTGGGGAATGCCTTGGGATGGCACTTGAGAAAGGACAGGACTCTGGCATCAGGCAGAACTGGGGCTTTCGACATGGGTGACCATGGGCACTGACTTGCCCCCTGGATCTTGGTTTCCTCATCCATAAAATGAAGATCAGTGGGGCGACATGACCCAGGCTCTGGCCTGGGGTGGATCCTGAGCAGGTGCAGAAGGGACAGGTGAGCAAGATAGACTGCAGCCAGCCCTTGGGCTACTCACCGAAAAGCAGCATGGGACAGAACACAGGAGCCCTAATGAAGGTGTGACAGCCTGAGAAATGTACTGGTACAGTGATTGACAGCACAGGGAGCAGGGAGGACCCAGCGTGTAAGCTGCCTAGGGAGGCCTAGCTCCTTGGGCTGCTGTTACTTCACAAGGGCCTCCCCCTTCTCATCTGTACACTGGGGATTGGATTGCCTGAGCCCAGGGGTTCGAGACCAGCCTGGGCAACTTGGCAAGACTTTGTCTCTATAATAAATCAAAAAATTAGCCGGGCATGGTAACGCACACCTGTAGTTCCAGCTACATGGAAGGCTGAGACAGAAGGATCGCCCAAGACCAGCAGGTTGAGGCTGCAGGAGCCATGAGCATGCCACTGTACTCCAACCTGGGTGACAAAGTGAGACTCCAACTAAAAAAAAACAAAAAATTTCCCTGTATTAATAGATTCACATTTTCATTACTGACATAATGTAACCTCATGATACATGATTTGGAAAATGGGAGAATTGCCACTCATCCTTTGGTCACAGGAGCACAGGTTGGAAGGAAAGGCCGCACATGTTTGTTTAGCAGCACTTGACAGGCGCTGTCTCCTTGAGACAGGAGGGCTGCTGCTGTCCCTATTTCTGAGGGGAAGAAACTAAAGATGGGAAAGACCCACCTGTAGCCACCTCCAGCATCCTGGACTTGCCATGATCTGAATCCATGCTTGTTACTCCATGAAGCCTAAAGTTTTTCCTTCTAACCCAGCCCCTGCTTTTTCCCTGCAGCTGAAATCCCACTCTTGTACACACCACTGAGAATCCAGCCAGTTATTTAGTTTCAAAGACCAAATGGAAAAATGGCATGTTTCCTCAGCCAAGGCAGCAAACCAAACTGCCACGTGACTCAGCTGTGGCTGGAGCTGAGCCAGGCCACATGATGCTGATGCTAGCACTCCTGAGTGGGCCCCAAGTGGGTGAGCAGCCCCACCCGCAAGGATAGGGGAGTCCCTGGCCTAGGCCCCAGCCTCTTCTGGGTCTTTATTTAGATTTGCTGCCTACTGGAGAGTACAGAATGGGGCAGCGCCTGTGAGTCTGCCTTGGCAGGGGCCAGGGAGGCTCCAGGCAACCATCATTGCTGAACTGGGGGTTCCCTTGGAAGCACTTCCAACAGCCCTTCCTAGGCAGCCCCTTTCTAAAGAAGCTTAGAAAAAAAGTAAAATAGCCCTTTTAGAGAAGTGTTTGGTTTTGAAACTGGCTAAGCCATGCTGAGCTCAGATTTTGGGGATTAGATTGGGCCAGCAGTGTTCAATGTAAATCACACGAGTTAGGGAAGAGGAGAGACAGGACTTGCCAAAAAGAGTGCACTAACCAAGCTGGGCATGGTGCTCCATGTGCTGCTCTGGTGGCCCTTGACTGGGCCCACCTGGAACTGACCTCTCCGTCCCTGAGAAGGGCCTGACAGCTCATCCTATGCATGTTCGGGGACACACACACACTGGTCCTGTGCTTGGCTCTGGATTGACAAAGCAAGGACCTCAGGGCAAAGGGAAGAGGAGCCAGGTCTCCAAGATTTGTAATGCAGGAAAACTGGTACAAACAGGGATACGCTTGAGAGGTGGGGAACGGGGGCCCAGGAGTGCCAGCTGACCACCCTCCTGCCCACAGCACGGTGAGCGTGCAGGACATCCAGGCGCACCTGGCTCAGGGTCACGTGGCCATCGTGCTGGTGAACTCAGGAGTGCTACACTGCGACCTGTGTTCCAGTCCCATCAAGTACTGCTGCTTTGCCCCCCGTGGCCACCGCTGCTTCTGCCGCACACCCGACTACCAGGGCCACTTCATCGTGCTGCGTGGCTATAACCGGGCCACTGGTTGCATCTTCTACAACAATCCAGCCTATGCTGACCGTGAGCTCGGGGAGGGTGGGGAGGCGGAGCTCTCTACATTCACTGTCCTGTGTGCCTGGCCCCCATGACACCCTCCCATTCAACCTGGTGTGGCCAAGACCTCCCTTCCAGCCTTTTTCTCAAAGTCCCTACTCTTCTTGGCTCCTATCTACCCCTGCTGGCCATGCAGGCAAAACAAACCTGCAACTATACCAGCTTCCTCCACACCCTAGCCAGACTCACTCCCCCTGACTCACTGTCTCATACTGCACAGGTTGCTGTCCCCTCTACCCCCACACCCACACGCAGTCCTCCCAGGATAACCAGTACATTCATCTGAAAGGAAAGTCTGACCCAGACTCTGCTCCAGATTCACCTAGGCCTGTCCACTACTCTCAGGGCACAGGGAAGGGCCGTCCTGACACACACAAACTTACCCAGTCTGTGTAGCCTGGAACACTACTCTGGGCTTCACTTTCTCCTGTTGCTAAACTGAGGAGGAGTCAGAAAGCTCATAAAGGCCAGAGTAGTCAAGAAGGGCTTTCTGAGGATGGAGGACTTGAGCCAAGAGGAGTGGCCATGCAGGTGGCATAAACTTCACCCAGCTCCCCTGAATGTGGCACTGGTGGGGCAAGTGTCATCTTCCCACCCACTGACCCCGCTCTGTCTTCCCCCGGCAGGAATGTGCAGTACCAGCATCAGTAACTTTGAGGAGGCCAGAACCAGCTATGGCACAGACGAAGACATCCTCTTTGTCTACTTGGACAGCTGACAGCAGGAGCCTGGTGTGCCCAGGCCCTTGGACCCTACCCCTACCCCAGCCAGGCCCATTCAGGATGCCCTGGCCCAGGCCTGGAGCTGCTGGGACTGGGATGCAGAGCTGCAGCTTCAGCCCATCTGGCAAAGCCCCAGGGAACTCTAGGAGTCTGTGGCGTGGCTGCTTTGTCAGCCAGTGCTGTATGCTGTCATGCCTCTCACCCTAAGCACCTGTTGTTGCTGGGAGCGTCCCCAGAGTATCTGAGGGGAGCCTCCCTCAGGACCCCAAGCCTCACTCCAACTGTGCCCACAGGAAGTCCAGCTCCGAGGGTATGCTTGTTGCCTTCGAGCTGGACCCAAGGCAAGGGAGAAGCCTGAGCTGATCTCCCCACAGATCTCAGGACCGAGCCTGGAAAGAAGTTGCTTGACTAATGCTGTTTGTCAAGATAGCATCTAGGTTTTGGAAACAGCATAGCTGACCTTGAGCCCCCGGGCCAAGGACCACTCCAGGCCCCTCTCTCCTAAAAGTGCTGCAGACTCCTCCATGCCCTTTGGCGGATGCCCCTGTTCCTCCCAAGTGTCTGTGGCCAGTTCCAAGGCCTCTGAGCCCTGCCACTTGGTATAGATGCAACTCACAGCCACTCTGCTTTGCAGAGGCCAGTTGCTGCGAACTCTTGAGGCCTTCCACAGCTCTCCAGGTCCTCCAGCTCTATAGGGTAGAAGGTCCCTGAAGGCACGGGCTGGGCCTGGACTCCACTGTGGGCTTGATGGCCAGCAGCACAAGAGCATGCTCTGGGAATAAATAGCTGCCAGGCCCCAGAATCCCCTGTGTCCAGGAGGCCTCTTGACACCAGACTAGATCCTGACAGTGGGGCCCATTCTCTGAGCATAGGGAGACTCAAGTCCCTCGAAGCTGGGTGCTAGGGCCTGGCTACTGAAGCAATGGACAGGGAGGTGGCAGTCTGCAGTCACCCACAAACCTGGTCTCCATACCAGCACCTTTTGCACAGAACACTGAGTCTCTCTTGTCTTGACTAAGAAATGGGGGCGACTGCCCAGGATCACATAACACAGCAAATAGCATAGACTTTGCTGCTTTTTTGTTGTTGTTGTTGTTTGGGGAGGTATTTTGTTTTGTTTGACCCTTAAGTTTTCATTTTTGAAGGTTGAGATTCACCTTCAAGTAAAACAATAATAGCAAGAGTGAAGGTACTTTGGAACCACTAACACCTCTGCACAGGGCAGTTAAGCCAGCCCAGCTTCTTTTTCAAAAAGAAGGGGACTTGACTGGTGGTCTGAGTACTGGCCCTTCACCTCACAGATGAGGAAGGTGGCCCAGTCTGGGGAGAGTCTGCCCAGGACACTGGGCATCTTGAAGCCAGATTTGCACCTAAAAAAATAAGGGAAATGGATCATTCCCAAAGGGGCTGGGGACATTCACCCCTTATGGCCTTCCTCTGGCAAAGGGCAACAGCGACACCATTCCTGCAGCACTCCTGGATCCCTGTCTTCCAGTGCCTGAGGCATGGTGCAGTGGCAGCTGCTGGCCCCTCCCCCACTGTGGTGGCTCTGAGGGCTGTCAGACCACCCAGCCATATTGCTCCACAATACCAGATGAGAGAGCGGTTCTGTTAGCTGGGCAGTTCCCCCCGCCACTCCCACCCCACAATTTCAGGACTGGTGTTGGCTTCAGATTGGTCTCATCTCCATTGCCTTAATGCTGGGTGGCCCAGGTCCCAGGGAGCTCTGGCTCCAGGCCCAGGAATACTGTGCACAGCAGCTGCAGGGGTGGTCACACACAGGATCGAGTAAAACTGGTGAGAAGAGCTGTGTGAAGGAAACCGGCAGAAGGAGGTGAAGCTTTCAGGATGGCTACATGTGAGAGGTGCAGTGAGCTGGGGGGCTCACGGGGAGTGACCTCCATGGAGCACAGTCACAGCACCTGAGTCCATCCGGGATGTTTAGAAATGCTCAGTCACTGGGTCCAGAGGTTGACTTCTCAGGGCAAGCCACAAGTTGGGGGTCATCTGCCTGTAAGGTGAATGAGACAGCTGCCTGTTCCCAAGAGCTAACTGCCTGAGGAGAGTCCTGGAGGCAGGATGCAAGTCACACTGTTGCATTCTTGTACAAGTCATGAAAATTGGACTGGAGAGCCTGGACCTCAGGGACTTCTGCCTATGGCACAGCTGCCCAGCCTATCCACATGCTGGGACCTAGGACAACCCCTGAAGCTGCATAGGACAGTGGGCTTTTTTCACTCTTGCCACAGGGGGATGAAAGGGATCTTTTGCATCGCACAGATTTTATACCTAAGTATATTTTGTTTGTAATGAGCCATTCTCAATAAACATTCTCACTGCAAAATGGTGACAGCTGCTAGGTAGCCTTTACAAAGCTGTATTAGCCTGCAGAATTTATGTCCCCTTCTCAGCATGAGCACATGGGAATCCCAATCCTTAAATTTCCATACCCAGTTTTCTGTTTTCCAGGCCCACATCCCTTCCGCTCAGGCCTTGATGCTTGTGCAAGGCCTGGACCAGCGGTGCTGGAGACAGAAGGGCCTCAGTACACAGTTCAAGCAAACTGCACTGAATGCAATTATGGAAAACATGACAGAATGAGGGAGGTATTGAAGCAGGAAGGACAGAAGAGGGTGGGGTGGTGAATCCTGGGTGGGGTTGGCTGTCCAGAGCAAGTGGGGTGGGGATAGAGGGGGGACAGACCAAGGACTCTTCGGAGGGGCCTCACTGGAAGCCAAGAGGCCAGACCAGGGCAGAGATCTGAGCCCAGATGCTACATCAGGGCCAGCTGCTGGTCCTTAAGGGCAAAGTGATAGGGCAAGCATGAACTTGGAATGTTCATGGAAAAAAACCTCAATGCCAGGAAAAGGAAGCTGAGATCCCCACAGGTCCAGACCAGTGGCTCCTCCCATAGCTTCTCTTACCCCCTCAGCCTCCCTCCTGGCTACCCCAGTGTGCACCTTGAACATTGCTTCCTGAGGCTCTGTCCTGAGCCCCTGGTGAAATCCTGTGCTTCCCACAGCCCTGGGAGATCTGGTGAACAAGTCTCTCCACGTTGTTTAGAGCCCCTTGGCTTACCAGGGCTTGATGTCTCCATCTGATTCTATCTCCACAACAGATCCTTCTCTTGGTACCTCCCACCTGGCAAAGTCCTTTCCTCCCTCAGGGCCTTTGTACTTGCTCCCTTGTCCTTTCCCTCAGGGCTCTGCTCAAATGTCACCACTTTCTTTTTTTTTAGTTGGAGTCTCACTCCATCGCCCAGGCTAGAGTGCAGTGGCACACTCACGGCCACCCCAGTGTTGACTTGCTAGACTCCAGCAATCCTGCCTCAGCTTCTGCCTCAGCCTTCTAGCTGGAACTACAGGCGTGTGCTAGCGTGCCCAGCTAATTTTTTATTTATTGTAGAGACGAGGTCTCACCAAGTTGCCCAGGCTGGTCTCAAACCCACAACTCAGGCAGTCCACTTGCCTCAGAGTGCTGGGATCACAGGCTGAGTCGCCGAGTTCGGCCAAATGTCACCACTTTCTAAGGGAGCACCTCCACTCCTTCCCACTCGCACTCAAACGCCTGCTTCCACTGCTGTAGCACCAGTACCTGGCACCTAGTAAGAGTTCAGTAAATGTGAGTGGGTGAAGGGTAGGCAGATCTTTAGCACCACCTGTTAAAGCAGCTTTCCTGTACTTTTTAGAACCAAAGGTCATCTTTAAAGGGGAGGCAGTATTTGAATCCTTGTTGACACCCAGGATTCAGCAGACACTCTCTCCTACAAGGAATGGTGGAAGGGGTAAACTTTTTACAGGGTAATTTGGCAGTATATTATTAGGAGACAGTTTAACCGTGGGTCTCTGCACTTCTGCATGTCTTGCAAGCAGAGATACTGACTACCTTTGTTCTGAACCATCTTTCCAAGGATATTTGTATAGCAAATAGCTTTGGAAGACATTGATAGTGTCCCCTTTGGAGCAAAAGGCAGGTGGGTGTGCTGCCCATTAGAAAAGCTTCAATCTCTGTAAGCTCAGGGTTCCCCTTTTGGAAGAGCCTTTTGCAAGTGCAGGTGTCCCTTGGCCTCCTTTGAAATTTAGGTTTGGAAAATCAATGCAGGAAGATGCTGAGACTCTGGCTACTGCTACTACTGTAGTAAACTGTCCTTTGTCTCTGACCCAGGAGTGTCATGCCTTCTAGCAGCATCTCCAAAACTGAAGGAGGCTAACTTGCAAACAAGACTCTGTGGTTCTTGATGGTTTGGGCAACGAAGACGGGAAGCTGACTGAGACATGGCTTTCTGGAAAAATAATGAAAGCCTTACAGGCTGATGACTAGGCAATCTGTATGAATGAGTAACAAAGTTGTTGACCAATTTGTATGGTCATGGGGCAATAAACAGTCCTTCATTGCCTGTTAATGAGGAATTGGGAAGCTGCAGGCCCGGCCCCTGGAAGGAGGTTCAAAACTGCCTGAATGGTGCCCTGGTTATAGCTAGCCCTCCTCGGACAGGGGGTGTCTTGCACTCATCTCTCACCAGCCCCATGTCTTCCCATTGTATCTAGTACTAAAACTCATCTTGGGTGGGCAGACGATTCCAGCCCCTTTCAGACAACAGCTCCCAAGCCACATATCTCAGAGCTGTATGGAAAAGTGGGGAATTCCTGACCTCTGTGAAAAGCAAGCAGGTGAGCCATCAAAACCTTGGCCAGTTTGCTTGGGCAATGAGTAGAGTATATGCTGCTTGCAAAGGAGGAAGAGCACAGCTGGGCCGTATTTTGGCCTCTTCTCCTGCAGCCTCTCATGCCAACCTTAAATCTGTTAGAAGACAACAGCAAAAGGGCCTGGAGTATTTTCTGCAATGGGTTCTCCTGCTTAAAAAAAAAAAAGAAAAAAAAACTTTCACCCTCTCAGGGAGATTCCCTGAGATATACTCCTACAGAAGGTCAGATATGAAGCACTGACTAGTGTTTGGGCTGCTACTGCCTCAGTCTGAGTTTGCAGTGCTCATAAGGGTGATCCACTGGAGAATGAGAACCAACCCAAAGAATTCCAGATACATTCTTGCAGTCAGTTCCCACCCAGGAAAGTTTCCTAGTTCTTATTTTAAAACTGAGTAAAAACAAGTCACATGTGATGGCACACACCTGCAGTTGCAGCTACCTGGGAGGCTGAGGTGGGAGGATTGCTTGAGCCCAGGAGTTGGAGTCCAGCCTGGGCAACATAGTAAGACTTCCCTCTCTTAACACAAAATAAATAAAACCAGACAATAACATATAATGGGGGAAAATGTCTTGTATTAAGTTGAACTAAAGAAAATTGCCACAGCTCACATCTAGTCTGAGTCAGTCAAAGCCAGAAAGCAACATGGCTGTGCAGGCAAGGGATTCCCAAAGCTGAAATCAATGGTGTCGGTAATGATGGCCTTGCCACCTGATATAGGGCTGCGGGTGTGCTGCAAACATCAGCAGTCCATTTGTTTCAGCCATGAATCTCTGCCGCACTGCTCAAAACTGTAAATGTACCCTTGTTCAGTGGCACAGAGACAGTTTCTCCCTCCATAATTCCTGATCCCTTACTCCCTCTCTACTCTGATCTCAGCTGCTTTAATGATAAATGACTAGGGTTTTTTCCTTTTTTTGAGTCGAATTCTCACTGTCTCCCAGGCTGGAGTGCAGTGGCACACTCACGGCCATTGCAGTCTCGACCAGTTGGGCTCAGGTGATCCTTCTGCCTCAGCTTTCCAAGTAGCTGGAACTATAGGCACGTGCCACCAAGCCCGGCTAATTTTTTTTTTAATTCATTGTAGAGACGATGTCTCACCAAGTTGCCCAGGCTGGTCTCAAATCCTTGGGCTCAGGCAATCCTTTCACCTCAGCCTCCCAAAGTGCTGGAATTACAGGCATGAGCTATGGCAACCGGTTAGGGTTTGGATTGAAGTCTCCCTGTTCTCAAGGAGAATCAAAGACCATGTGCAACCACACCCAGCTAATTTTTAATTTATTGTAGAGATGAGTTCTCACCATGCTGCCCAGTTGGTCTCAAACTCCTAGGCTCAGGCAGTCCTTCCACCTTGGTCTCCCAAAGTGCTGGGATTACAGGCATGAGCCACACTGCCCAGCCTCACCTTATCCTTTATATCAGCTAATCTGCAAACGGCACCCTTTGGGCGGGGTCCAGACCAACAAGTTGCACTGGAAGCTGTCCAGCAAGCTGTAGCCCACTCTGTACCACTGGGGCTCCACAACCCTAATGACTCTTCTAAGCTATCTAAGTCTCTGTCATTGATAATTTTGCTAATTGGAGCTTCCAGCAAAGCGAAGCAGATTGCAACCCTAGGTGCCCTTTGGGGTTTTGGACTTAATGCCTCCCTGACACAGTGACCAGGTACACCTCTTTTGAAAAGCTTACAATCTGGGCTCTTGTTACAGTGGAACAACTGACCCATGAAATCCTTTCTTGTAAAATGGAAATGGCATATTCAAGAATGCAACTAGCCTGGCCCTGGTCACATCTTGGTTTAACATGAAAAAATTGACAGCTAGCTCTTGGGGGAAACCTCTATCCCCCACTCCACCAAAGCAAAGCCATTGGTTCAATAGAGACCTCAATTCACAGAGGTCCTCCTGAAAGTGGGAACCCAATTCACTGATGGTTTGAGCAGAAGCCTGACAATGTCCACTGGACTGCAGTAGCTGTTCACCCTCAGAGCAGCTGCACAGACCCAAAAATGGACGTGAGTCACTCTGCTTAGTAGGCCCTGGGCCAACACTCCACTTGGTAAGCCTTATTATGTTTTTACTGGCACTTGGGTTGTTGCCAATGGTCTAGTTGTTTGGTCTGCCACTTAGAAAACTTTAACTGGCAGATTAAAGACACCATCTTTGGGGTCACAAACTGTGGAAATATAATAAATTGTGGCTGTATTTGCCCATTCTGGGTCACACATGTAGATGCCCATGGTAGGAGCCCTTCTCTGATGAGACCTACTGGAGGAAGGCTTGATGGAGTCTGCACTTGGCATGTTGCTGTTGAGATCTATCATTGTGTTGGGCATGGAGTGCCTACACCATTGTGAACTGGGCATGAGGAAAAAGACTGTTTCTGATGCAGAAGCTGCCACCATGTGCCAGGCTGATTCCTGTCAAAGGTTGGCCCATTTCCCTTGCGGAAGAGGATGTTGCCATGGCTCTAGCCTACTCATGGCAGATTGACTTAATCAGATCCTTAACCACCTTTTTGGGCTATTGGTACCCCACCACTATTGACACTTTTTCAGGTTATTGGATTGTTCCAGTACAACTGGCCAACTCTGGGCACAACACTGTGACCTTTGAAATTTATCTGTGTCAAGTTTCTGGCTCTGTGGACTATTTTCAGGCTGACAGTGGTGCACCTTTTATCACAAAAGTCACTCAACAACAGTCAAGATGTTCAAGGGACCTTCTACACTCATGCCATCCATAGGCATCTAGTATTGAACATTGGAATGGGTCCCTCAAAAATAAATTCAAGAAGTTTTCTGACTCTACCGCCTTCCCTCCCTTCTGGTCCACACACTTTTGTAAAGCATTTTGGTCGCCCATTGCAGTTGTCTCTAGAAGGCTATTTCCTAGGAAGGTACATCTGGATCGATGGGGTAGGAAGGTAATAAAGACTTATTCTGAAAATTTGGGGTTCTGACCAAATGCTTCCTGGGAATGTTGCTTTCTTTCTTTCCCCTGACAGCAGCCCCAGGCCAGCCTGATTGGCATGCCTTCTAGATGAACAGTCCAGCTATAGCTGGGGGGGCCTAGAGGATCAACCCTGATTCTGGTCAGCCACCTGGACAAAGTGGGGGACACAATGGGTCTCTTTACATTTTGACCCTTCCAAACAAAAGGTTTGGGTACAAGAAAGGGACAACTAGAAAAAGAGGTAAGCTTACAAGCACTGGGACACACCAATTTTGAAGGGTGAGCTGCAACTCTGGTACCTAGGTAGGAAACACTTTGGATCCCAGGAAATAAGGAGGGAGAGAAGAACATTAATGATTTTTGTCTTTCATAATTGCCCCTGAAGTCTTCCTTATGAACAAAGGAACACCCCAGTGCAATTCTCCCACGCTTTTGCACACCCCCTTAAATTTAACCGACTCTGAAGTGAGGCACAGTGGCCTGTAATCCCAGCTACTCAGAAGGCTGAGGCAGGAATATTACTTGAGTCCAGGAATTTGAGACCAGCCTGGCAACATAGTAGATCCTGTCTCTAAAAAAAACTTTTTTTTTTTTTTTTCTGAGTTGGAGTCTCACTCTGTCGCCCAGACTGGAGTGCAGTGGCTGCTCCTGGCCACTGCAGCCTCGACCCACTGGGCTCCGGTGATCCTTCTGCCTCAGCCGTCCGAGTAGCCAGAATTACAGGCACGCGCTACCATGCCTGGCTGGTTTTTTTATTTTTTTATTGTAGAGATGAGGTCTCGCCAAGTTGCCCAGGTGGGTCTCGAACCCGCGGGCTCAGGCAATCCACTCACCTCAGCTTCCCAAAGTGCAGGATTACAGGCTGAGCCACCGAGCCCGGCTCTTTTTTTTTTTTTTTTTTCAGTCGGAATCTCACTCTGTCACCCAGGCTTGAGTGCAGCGGCATGCTCACGGCCATCGCAGCTCAGGTGATACTTCTATCTCAGCCTTCCAAGTAGCTGGAACCACAGGCATGCGCCACCACGTCCAGCTAATTTTTTTATTTATTGTAAAGACAAGGTCTCGCCATATTGCTTGGTCTTAAACCCCTGAGCTCAGGCAATCCTCTTGCCTTCGCCTCCCCAAGTGCTAGGAATACAGGCATGACCCACCGCGCCTGGCCTCTAAAAAACATTTTTAAAAAATTACCCAGGTGTGGTGGCATTCACCTATGGTCCCAGCTAGTACAGAACCTGAGGCTGGAATACTGCTTGAGCCCACTTGTTCGAGGCTGCAGTGAGCTATGACCAGGCCACTGAACTCCAATATGGGCAACAGAGTGAAACTTCCATCTTAAAAAAAAAAAATTAACTGCAGGTTCTGCCTTTTCCCAGAGGGCACTGACCATTCCCATTAAACTTACCAGAAGTTTACTGGAAACAACAAGGGATATCCCTGCCTTCTGTACCTCCCATGAAAAACACCGCAATGCTACCAGATGTCTTTCCCACCCCCATTCCCACAGACTTTGCTCAGCCATTCTGTGGAGAAATTAAATGCCACCTAGCTGGTGGCATGGACAAACAGGATAGACTGGACTAACTGCCCTCAGGTTGTCCTTCCAGATACAAGGATTAGACTCAATTATTCAGAGTAAACTGGAAGCCCAAAAGCCTTCCAGCTAGCCAGGATCTGTGCCCCAGTGGTGCAGGTCCCACTTGAGAGACCCCAACAATTGTAAACAACACTCTCTAGGGTTAACTATGTGTACTCTGTGGCTATACTTCTTGTGTGGAAGCTAGGCATTAACTTGCCAATCTCCCAAGAACAGTGTCTTGCATCTTCAAGGTTGTCATAAGAGACCTTCAAGAGGCTAACCAAACACCAATAGATCATGTAGCCCACAGACAACCACAGAAATCTCTCTGAACCAAGGCTGCCCTTGGTTAATCAGGGTAGCTTCCTGGACTGATAACTGACTTGTTACTTATGTGCACTACAGGGACAGTTATCCCTATGATGGGAGTCCCCTGATTAGAAAAGGTGATTCAATATTTGTCCCTGACTTTAGCTGAAGCGGTCAATGGTATCACCTTAGCCCTGGAAGGCATTCGGGTCAGTGTCAACTCCCTGGCCACGGTTGGTATGGTTGGCAGACTTGCCCTAGACTTCCCCCTAGTGGGCCACCAGTGGAAATTGTGCAACAGCTAATATTAATATCCTGCTGTACCTGGATTAGTAACTTAGTCAAGTGGAAAGGTCAATATTTGAGAAAGGCACTTGGTTTTCTAAGGTAGACCTTGATGGTTTATGATATTTGTTCAGCCTGTTGAGTTGGGGACCCTGGGGTCAGGACTGAGGTTAATTGTAGGCAGTGTGCATTCTGCTGATTGAATCCTGTTCGTTAAATTAATATTGAGACAAATTGAATTGATTTGGTCTAGCTTGCTGATCAGATTAATCAGAGTGACTGATAAAATGGCATACTCATAGAAAAACTGCCAGAAGTCAAGATTGTATAGAAATGAGAGGTAGATGTTATCAGTAGATTACATCTTCCCTCCACGATCTCTCAAGAGTTTGTGTATGTGTCTTGTAAGCTACAACTATGCAGGCCTTTGTTCCATACTAACTTTCTGAAGAGTTTGCATAGGGAACAAAGGTAGGTGCAAAGCAAAGGACAGGTGTTCATGGGACCTTGACAGGTAAAGATAATGTCTCCCTTTAGTGCAAAGGGAAGGCACACTAGCTGTCAGTCCATAACAAAAGATGTGAATTCTCTAAGCTCTCTTCCTTTTTCCTTTCCTCAAGGCAATACAAAGGATTCACTTGGTCTTCTCTATGTTGCCCTGTGGTAACTGGCGCTTGGGAAACTGCTGTTAAGAAAATGCTGGAACTCTGACCACTGCTATGGCCATACAATAGTTAACACATAATTTTAAAATACTGCAAATAGTTATAGTAAAATAGTTATAGAAAAATGTTGGATCCACTTTTATGAAGGACTGTGTGTGTATTTGCAGTAAATTCAGTGTGTGTCCTTTGTCTGTGCCCCAGGAGTGTCATGTCTTCTGCAACTTATCAGCTTGCAAAAAGAGTAAAATCTGACTTCAGTTTTGATATAATAATGTTCATGTTTTTTCATATTTCTTCATGATTCAATCTCGACAGGTTTTGTATTTCTAGGAATTTGCCCATTTCACCTAGGCTATCCAGTTTATTGATGAATTGTCCATACTACTATTTTAGGGGGTCATTTCAGGGTTTAGCTCATGCCTGGAACACATAGATGCTCAGGACACATTTGGATGAACCTGGGGTAGAGATTTTTGTTTCATATGGCCATTGCTGATGCCACAGGGCAGACTCTCATGTGAGAACTTGCAGTGGTTCAGTGTATGTGGCCTGCAGGCCCACGTGACCCTGTACAATCTTAGATGAAGGCTTCTGACCCTCAGTTTTCTCACACGTAAGATGATAGGTGGCTGAGCTAAGGTGCCCGGGGGGCCTTCCTGCCAGGCTACTGCTATATTGCTGATATCTTGTATCAGGTGGGATGGCCAAACAGTGTGATCCACAGAAAAACAGGACTAAGGCAATCTCAAGGGTAGACCATGTGTTAGACCATAAAACATGTCTTAGTAAATTTTTTTTTATAAAGACAAGGTCTCGCTGTGCTGTCCAATGAACCCAAAAAGATTAATAAAATTGATGACCTTTAGCTAGATTGACTAAGAAAAAAAGAGAAGACTGATTACTAAAATCAGAAATGAAAGTGGGGACTAAAAAAAAGTGGGAACATTACTACCATTCTACAGAAGTAAAGGATTCTAAGAGCACTATAGGTCAGGTGCGGTGGCTCATGCCTGTAATCCCAGCACTTTGGGAGGCAGAGGTGAGAGGATGGCTTGAGCCCAGGAGTTTGAGACCACCTGGGCAACATAGTGAGACCTCATCTCTGCAAAAAAAAAATTAGGCAGGTGTGGTGGCACACGCCTGCAGTCCCAGCTACTTGGAGGCTGATGCAGGAGGATCGCCTGAGCCCAAGAGTCAGAGGCTATGGTGAGCCATGATCACACCACTGCACTCCAGCCTGAGCAACAGAATGAAACCCCAACACACACACATACAAAAGGCCTCTCTTGGCACAGGAATGCTCAGCACATGCTGATGGTCTGTCCTGCATGTAAATTTCTGTTGCCACATTATGCCTGGACTACCACCACCCTCTTCACCCTGACTTTATGAAAATAGTCATGAGTGCCTTTAAATTCAATCACATTAGAGAAGAATTCCAGAAAACCCAGAACCAATACAGAAAACTCATCTTTAGGATTCTATTCTGCTGGAACCATTTCTGGCACAAAAATCTGTGTCAGATCCAACCAGAGAAGCAGAATCAGTAGGATATATATTAAGAGATTTATTGCAAGGAATTGACTTCAGTGATTCTAAGGGCTGAATAGTCACTTCCAAAATCTGAAGGGTAGGCTGTCAGGAAAGGCAGGCTGTCAGGACCTCTGACCAAGGGCTGAGTTGCTGTCCACAGGCAGAATTTCTTTTTCTCAGGGAAGTCTTAGATCTGCTCTTTAGGCCTTCTGACTGATCAAGTCAGGCCTCCCCAATTATCTGGAATAATCTCACTTACTTAGTCAACTGAGTATGGACTTTAGTCACATCTACAAATACCTTCACAGTAATACCTAGACTAGTGTCTAGGGGATTATAGCCTAGACAAGTCAACATATAGAAAGACTGTTCCACCTGCTGCATATAAATTGGCTCAGGGACTTGGGATCAGCCCTCACCCTTTTCCCACTGGCACACAGACTCCCACACTAAGGGTTGGGGTGTCCCATCTATTTAACTTCAAATCCACCTACACAAGCAGTGCCTGGGCATTTTTTTGAAAATTGAAATAAAAGTCACATAACCTAAAATGAACATTTAAAAGTATACAATTCAGTGGTATTTAGTACATTCAGTGTTGTGTACCTATCACTTCTATCTAGTCCCAAAACATTACCAATACCCCAGAAGGAAACCTTGCACCCAGTAAGCAGTCACTCCCCATCCCACTCTCCTGCTGCCTGACCATTTTAAAACCAATATAGACAGCAACATTATCAGGGAGAACATAGACACCTTAAACCTGCTACACTTGCTAATCTGCTTGGGGCAGAGGTATCCTCCAAGTCCCAAGGCAGACAGAAGATGAAGCCAGCTACTCTTTCATGATTGTGGGGCTGTAGTTGGGTTTGACAGATTCAGCAAGCTCCTGTGCGTACATCTCGTATCTGCCGGTCATCTGGAAGCAAAACAGACATTACTTTAGTGGTTCCTGTTTTATAAACGCCCTCACATACTTGCCGCCACCTCTTGCCACAGGAGGGCAGCCGTGGGACAGGAATGTATCAGGAAGGCTGATTGATGGGACGACTTCAGACTAATACAGACAAACAACCCTTGTGTGACCTCTCCACACTGATTCCGGTGCTGTGGTGAAGTTCACGGATGCTATGATGACTCACACAGCCCAGCCTTGCCTGCTGTGACCTCTGTGACCTGTCTAGAAGGTGTGGTCTTCCCTGAGGCAGGAGGAAGGAGGGTTGTCTTGTAGCCTGCAACACAGGGAACCCAGAGAAAGGCATGACCTGCTCCAGGTCGCCAGCCAGGAGGGGAGAAGGCCAGGATCTGAACCAGGGTCTCCTGGTTGGGTCTGGAAAGTCCACCCAGAATGCTTATACCTGGCACACCCTCCCTTCCTCCTTTCCCAAGACGAGCTCCTTCCAAAAGACTCAACATAAGCACATGCCCATCACCACAGCTGAGAGGGTTTCTGCTTCTAACAAGTGTCTAATGAGAAAACATTTGGTTTATTGTTCTTCATGATACTTGTTAAAAGAGTTGGCCAGTGTTCTTGGTTCTGACCTCTGATTTGGGTGGAACCTTGCATTTATCTGAGCTGCCCAGGAAGAGGACAAACAGGTCTCTCATGGGCAATACCTTGTCTGATAAAGATCTGAGACTGAGGGGACGTGCCCAAGGACTCACTTAAGTGAGCAAGAGAGCAAGGCCTAGAGCCCATGTCTGGCTGGACTGGAAGCCCTGGAGTCCTCCCAGTCACACCGGGAGAAGTCATTTAATAACATGACATTTGCTGTATGATTTGCTCATAAATGGGTGCTGATTTGATAGAAATACTGGGGACATGAATACAGCAAACCCTGAAGCCATGAGCCCTTCAGAGAGGTCCCATTCCAGCAGGGTAGGCACCTCTGCTCCTCTTAGACTCCTAAGAGGAGTCTTAGGAGTCAAGGCATTAGGTCTCAGAGGCAGCATGGGACCTTCAAGTGAAGCCTCTCACTTTACAGCTGGGAGCACTAAGGCATGGAAGCAGAAGGGGCATGTAAGCAAGGTGACTGAGCAAGGCAGTGCCAGAGCCAGGCCTAGGTTCCACTTCTCTGGAGGACCCATTTCCTGCTATTGTCAAGACCTAGGCTGTGGGGCCTGGCCACAGGCAGAACCAGACACACACATTTATCTTGTGATAACTACAAATGCCTGGAAGGAAAAAAGGATTAGAGAAGCCAATCTACTCCATTTTCTGGACAAATGAAATTGAGATTAATTTGTTCGAAGGTGCCCAGAATCTAAATCAGATGACAGAATTGATTGTAGCCTGCTGCTTGTGCATCTTCTGTTCCAGTGGTTCCTCCCTGGAGCCAGCAATGAGGCAAAGACCTGGCCCTCTGCTCAACACAGAGCCCTTGGGTGGGGAGGGCAAACTCAGCAACAGCGGTTCCCAGGCCTGAGGACAGGACAGGAGCAAAACAAAGGAGCAGGCAATAGTGGGCCTAGGGACTGACCTTGAAGTTCCAGACATCATTCATCTGCCGACAGAGGTTGAGGTCAAGCTCGGCAACCAGCAGCCCATCCAGGCTACGGGACAGCCCAGGAGTCCGGCTGCTATCAGGGGCTGCCACGTAGCTTGAGCCATAAAAATAGCCAAAGTCCTTGTGAGCTTTAAAGGAACAAAGGAGAGGAACTGTGAACTTGTGTAGATGCACTGTGGGCTTTGCAGAGGAATAGGAATATCATAGCATGCCCAGGACAAGGTGTCCACACCACCTTCCCCAGTGTCTACCATATGCTGAAGCCCAAAGGACCTGTCTCCCTCCTCAGGTTTAATGGCCCAGAAAGTTGCTGCAAAGGTCCCCCTTGCATTGCTCCCCTCTGACCCTGGGAAAATGTCCAAATGTCACCCTTGTACAGGTGTTGGCCATTAGCACCCAGCATAGGCCACCCACAGCCCAAGGGAGTCACACATTCTAGGGGTTTCCTGTGTGGCCCCACATGTGAGCTGGAGGCTCTGCTCTCACCTGCTTTGCCAGCTGCAACACCCTCTCCCTCCCTCCATACCTTGGTCTCTTCACCAGTCAGGGAGGGCTAACAGCCACCCTGCAGGCGTGTAAGGAGCAGGTGGGGCAGGGCAGGGCCTAGTACAGCCCAGACACAGCAAGCACCCAGTGGATACTCACTTCCCTGCCTCTTCCACACCTCTGTCTTCAGGACACTAACTGGGATCAGAGACCCTGGAAATCGAGGCCCTCAAGTCGGGGGAACTGGGACCTTTCAGGAAGTATTTTCCTGGTGGACACTGAGCTAGTTTAAATACCTCCTTGGTCAGGAGAGCAGCTCCTACCTCCCACACCCTGGGCCAGAAATGTGGGACCTGGGATGTGGGGTTCTTAGTAGATGTGAGGTGGTAAGTGGTATGTGCCCTCAGATCAAAACAAGCTGTGGACTCTAGGAACCCAGGGCAATGCATGTCACTGCTCTGGGGGCACTTGTACAGTTGAGGGGGGACAAGGACAAAGGCAAAGAAGGAAGGAGGTACAGACTGGATGAGAGCCCCTACCCCTTCAGGGAGCTCACAAAGGGCTACTCCACATCTCCTTGGTCTATCTTTACACCTGTCCTAGAGGAGGAATGAAGTCTGACTCACTCCCCAAGTCCAGGACTGCCTATCCCAGGTCATACCCAGACTCCTACGCTACAGGAAGTAAAGCAGAGAGGAGCCAGAGTATCCTTCTTGGTGCCAGGAATGTAGTCATGGTCTCGGTGCCAGGAATGTAGTCATGGTTTTCCTGCCCGAGGAAGCAGAAAAAGGAGGGGAGAGGGAGGCCCACTCCTCGACTGAAGTCACCATGGAAATTCATGGAACATACCTTTCTTTCCATCTCCAGAGGTAAACTCATTCGGGAAGTGCTCCTGTGAAATAAGATCAAGGTAAGGAGACGCCTCTAGGTGGCACTACCACTACATTCATTCCAGATCATTCAGCCAGACCAAGCGCAGCAATCAGACTGGGCGGAGTTAGTTAAGAAACAGTAAGTGAGATGGAATGGTCTGTACTTGCTGGGCAATCAACAAGTACTTATTAAATGTCCCTGTGAGCACCAGCACTGGCAGCCAGTGGGGAAATGGACAAGCAAGGCAAAGACCAGGACGACTTTGCCTTTGGGGAGTTCAGAATCTGGGAGAAAAAGAAGACACTGGGCGCAGACTGGTTCTCAGGGCTGTGGCAGGCACCTGAGGTAGGCCTGCCCGAAGTCATAAAACCCCAGTCTGGGTCTGTGAAGGCAGTGAGGAGGTGGGGTGGGTCCACACGTTGCTTTCAATATCTTCCCCAAAGCCTAAAGGAAACTGCATCAAGCTGTGATGGGGATACACAGGCTAATTAAAATACCAGGTTTCAGCCGGGCTCGGTGGCTCAGCCTGTAATCCCGTGCCTTTGGGAGGCTGAGGTGAGTGGATTGCCTGAGCCCGCGGGTTCGAGACCCGTCTGGGCAGCGAGACCTCATCTCTACAATAAATCAAAAAATCAGCCGGGCGTGGTAGCGCAAGCCTGTAATTCCGGCTACTCGGAAGGCTGAGGCGGGAGGATCGCCGGAGCCCAGCAGATCGAGGCTGCGGTGGCCGGGAGCGGCCACTGCACTCCAGTCTGGGCGACCGAGTGAGACTCCGACTCAAAAAAAAAAAAAAATACCAGGTTTCTTTATGTTGCTAGAAAGCAGAGCTAGTTAGTGTGGAAACCTTGGTTTGCTCAAACTGATCAGATCCTTTGATTAGAGCCTGACATCTGATTAGTAAGAATGAAGAAGAGGATTATTACATAATAAATGCATTGTGTTTGGCAGTCAAAATCATTTGGTATTTGGGGTCAACAAGAAAAAAAAAGAAACAAGAGGCTGAGATGGGAGGATCACGTAAGTCCAGGCTGGGCAACATAGAAAAGGCCTTGTCCCTACAAAACAATTTTAAAAAATCAGTGGAATGTGGTGTTGTACACCTGTAGTTCCAGCTGCCTGGGAGGCTGTGGTAGGAGGATGACTTCAGCCCAGGCGTTTGAGGCTGCAGTGAGCCATAATCACACCACTGTACTCTAGTCTGCAAGACAGAGAGAGATGTCTCTAAAAAAAGAAAAAGAAACTGGACACTTGAAGGTGATAGGGTGAGAATCACCACATCAAAGATCCTTTCAAAACAGTTTCAGCTAAAAAACAGAAAAAAATAGGAGGATGACATAGTGAGCTCTTTAAGAGCAACAAATCCAAACAGTCTTTCCCCTTCTGGGATTTGTGGCATGTGCACAGAGGGGATGGGGAGAAGAGATGTGACATATCCCCACCAGGACCCTCAGATGGTGGCTCCCCTCCTCAGCCAGACCTCCGGGACTCACCTTGCCCACGCGGTTGATGGCACAGGTAAAGCAGTGATTGGCAATGGCTGCGTTTCTGGCCTCGATAGGCCATAAGGACTCGCTGTAAGGGAGGAACAAGAGAGAGGAGGTTGGCCATTTCCCAGCCAGATTTAGTGGATGCTCAGCCCTGAGCGGCAGCCAGACTACAGGCTTTCCTAGGGCTGTGATAGGGCAGCCAGGGAGACTCATTGTACCTATGAGTCACACTCCAAACGTGCAAGCAGGCTGGCTTGTCCTCAGCACTTTGCCTAGGCCCTAACAGTCTTTTGGGGATGGCCTGCTGCAGGCAGAAACCACATAGTCGTGGTCTGTCAGAAGTGTTGGAAAGCCCTGAGCCACAGTTTCCTTTTCTGAAACATCCTCAAAGGAAGACTGTGAAGAGTAAATGACCGTGCAGATGAAGCTCCACATGGCAGGACTGGCATAACCCACCTCCTTTTCTTCTCCTAGGAACCCACCTTCTGGGCTGTGCAGAACCTCTTCTGGTAAATGCCAGAAGGGAGCTGGGAGCCTGGCAAGCTTATGAGGCCTGCGAGGGCTGAGTACGGGCTCTAACTGCCCTACTCTAATTTTCCTGCCCTCCTGTGCTGCCTTGCAAAGCAGTCTCCAAAGAGAAGATTTCAGGCTAAGTAGAAAAGAAAGCAACTTGGGTAATAGGAGTCAGATTCTACAAGAATCACCTTCTCTAAGCTAGTTCCTATTTCCCAGTGCCTTCCCATTTTTCTCTTCTGAAACCCAAGTCTCTAAGTAGGTAGGGTCTCCTTAGTTCTCTGGCTGGGGGGCGGGGCAGCCCAGGAGGGAGGTACCCACAGGCTCAACTGAGCTATAGGCCTTCCTTAGTTCACCACCCACAAAGGGAAACTGCGGTGGGAAACCCAGCCCCAACCGGATCTGGTCCTTCTCCAGCTTGCCATGTACCATGGAACCCAGTGGGCTGTCTTGTCACAAATTATTTCTTGTCTGTGGAACATCATTAAGACTCTGGATTGATAGGAGTAATGCCCACTTAGAAACACTGAGTTACTGGGAGCAAAATGCACTGGAATCTTCCTTCCTGTCAGCGTGCACCTGGTTTAAACCAGGGAGTAGGTGGAAGGGGTGGGTGCTTGTCACAAGCCTATTTCTCAGGAGGATTTACAAGTCTGGGGGAAAAAAAAAATCACAGGCTTGATTGAGGGGACTTATTTTGCTGCTTTTTTCCCCCAGCTGTTAAGGCAAGCTGACAAAACTTTTCAGAAACGATTTTTACAGAAACACACCAGTAAATGACATTTTCAGGAATTAAATAGACACTTGCAGGGTGATTGCCATAAACATCTTTCTCACAATTCTCTAGGGAGGTGTTCTGCATAGGACCCAAACCCACAGCTGGCAATAAATTTATGCTCTCAAAACAACCAGGGGAAAGGAAGAAGGGGCTCATGAGAGCCCAGTGTGTTTGGGAATTATGAAGAGCTCATGGGGGATGGGGATATTTGCTGTATTCCCAGTGTGGCATACACAAACCCCTAAAAATAATCATAGTGAGAAAGCAAGATGCAGTGAGGGGATGGGACGGCGACTTTCCGATTAATATACATAGGTGGTAGAAATCTTCAGTCACTCAGGCAGCAAGGAACACATCCTGGGATTGTCAAAATGATTCAATCAAAAAGCACCCAGGCCAGGTGCGATGGTTCACACCTATAATCCCAGAACTTTGGGAGGCTGAGGTGAGAGGATTGCCTGAGCCCACGGGTTTGAGACCAGCCCGGGCAACTTGGTGAGACCTCATCTCCACAATAAATCAAAAGATTAGCCAGGCATGGTGGCACATGCCTGTAGTTACAGCTACTTGAAGGGCCCAGCAGGTCAAGGCCACCGCACTCCAGCCTGGGCAACAGAGTGAGACTCTGACTTTAAAAAAAAAAAAAAAAAAAAGCACCCAGACTCCACTGTGTGCTTAGAACTGTAGGACTCAAAAATGAACAAGAACATTCTGCCAACCACGGTGTGCATGCATACATGTGTGTCTGTCTATCTCTGATATAGAGACAAAAGATGCCAGATCAGAGTATGGATGGTTATAGAATGCTTGTGTGCAACTGGTGGAGATTTGCCCAGCACTGTACTTAAAAACACTATCAATTCCACAAGTAATCACTTATTATTTTAGGAAAATCACCCAGGATTCTACCGTCTTAATAAATCCCTTGTTGCCATTTTCCCACACTCCGTGACCAACTTCGTCCACAGGCAATAACATTTTACAGAATTCTAGCCACAGCTTGGATATATCTTTTTCTTGCTCACAGGCTTTTGTCTTTGTCTTCACAATGACTCTTTTTAGTGGCTGTACAATGACCCATGGAAGAGATGGGCTGCATTGTACTGATGCTGGACGCTTACTCTCCTGCCAGCTTTTCTCCTAAGTAATGCTGCCGTGAACACCTTCAAACACACACTGCCTTCCCTCCTTTCTTATATCACTCCTTCACACTGCACAGTTCTAGGACTATCATTATCTGGCTACAGAGTGTGAGCATAACAGGAGCGGATGAAACACTGCTTCCCAAAAAAACCTGTTATGGCTTTTCTTTTTTTTAGTTGGAGTCTCATTCTGTTGCCCAGGCTGGAGTGCAATGGCATGCTCATGGCCACCGCACCCTTGACCCTGCTGGGCACAGGCGATCCTTCCACCTCAGCCTTCCAAGTAGCTGGAACTACAGACATGCACTAACATGCCCAGCTAATTTTTTATTTATTGTGGAAACGAGCTCTTGCCAAGTTGCCCGGGCTGGTCTCGAACCTGCAGGCTCAGGCAATCTACTCGCCTTGGCTTCCCAAAGTGCTGGGATTACAGGCTAAGCCACCAAGCCTGGCCTGTTATAGTTTTTACTGCCAGCCTCACCACACCCTGGAAAGCCAAGGGCTGAATGATTTTTGGTTGAGGAAGAAAAATCAATCATTTTTAATAAGCCTAATAGGCTGCTGAGGACATAAGCAATTATATGTATATTACACTGGGGTGCTTCTGTTTGCCTAACTGGGGTTGATATAAGCCTAAGATAGCGAGGTCAGGGAGGGCCTCTGCACATGAGGCGAGGTAACCATCTGAGTCTGTGGGCACAGCTCTGCCTGTCCTGGCCCAAAAGCCAGTTCAAGTCTGAGCCCAGCAGGTCGAGGGCGCCCAGGTCATGAGATTCAGGTTCCTCTAAGGACCTCTGCAGGGAGATGGAGCTCACTGAATGTATTATACAGAGCCGGCAGAAGGGTGCTGCTCTAGTGGGTGGCCCCAAGGTTCTGCCCAGGCCTGGTGGCTGGATGACCAGTAAGCATCCCACCCATGGCCACCAAGAGTCTCCGGTATATTTTCCACGGGCCAACTCTAAGGTAAGAGTGAGGCCTGATTTTCTTCTTCTATCCTCCTGGACACAGATCAGACCTCCAGGTGCACAGACAGGTGTGATGAACCTGAAGTAGTAGACTGAAGGTTGCATTCTGGCTTGGGAAGGGAGGGAATGTCACTCTCAAGAACAGGGCACTGCAGTGTAATGTCACATTTTGACATTTAGAAGATATCTGAAATTTAGTCAAGAATGAAAACAAGAAAGACAGGCGTGGACTGACAGAGAACTCAAAGTTGCCCACCTGAACTCTCCCTACCGCCCCTCACAGGACAGGCATACTCCTGTTCTGCTGTGGACACTGGCAACCAAGACCACAGTGAAAGTCAGAACCTCCTGCCCCAGGAATCCTGCTTGGGAGGAAGTGAGTTGGGAAGTAAACTATTTGCACATAAATTCCTAGAGCTCTGTTACTTGTGATGATGCGGAATTGGAAACCACCCAAATGCTCAGCCACTGGGGAGAAAGAAGCAGAAGAGCAGTCATGCAGGCTCTGCTTAGCTCACTCAATGACCTTATTAAATGAGGGGCAGCCAGGCGCAGTGGCTCATGCCTATAATCCCAGCACTTTGGGAGGCGAAGGCAGGAGCATTGCTTGAGCCCAGGAGTTTGAGACTAGCCTAGGTAACATAGTTAGACCTTGTTTCTACAAAAAATAAAAAACTTAGCATGGTGGCATGTGACTGTAATTCCAGCTACTTGGGAGGCTGAGGCGAGACGATTGCTTGAGCTCATGAGGTTGAGGCTGTAGTGAGCTATGTTCATGCCACTGTACTCCAGCCTGAGTGACAGAGTGAGACTCTGATCTCTTAAGGGTCCTCTTCGCTCCAACTCCCTCATTTGCTTCTTCTCTTGTCCAGAAGTCTGCCCTCCCCAGGAAGGAAGACACTACAGATATGAGGACTAGGAACCCACAGGCCCTGTCCAGGAGCTAATGCTGGCCAAGAAGCTACCATGCTCCAGGCACTCAGACATGAGGCTTTTTAATCCTGATGACTTTGGGGGATGGTGGGGGCATATTATTTTAATCTCAGGGTTCAGAATCATAGCAAAGGTTGGTGTTTTACAGTAGACCAGCTCTTGTAAGGTGGGGGGGGGCAGGGGTCTGTTAATTGTCATCTTGAGAATTATTTTCACTGGAAAGTTGGTTAAATGTATAACATACAATCTCAGGGCTCAGATCTATTAGGCATCCTGGTGGTCCTACCCTCCTGCTGCAGTTTACCAAACCCATCTCTGAGCCCCATGGCCCAGCCTTGGGTCTGAGATGACTGGGCCCAGGAAGTCGCCCCAGATCCTGCCCACTGAGTGACCTGAGTGTTCCGATGGTGGCTGAGGGGTTGAAGATGATCTCGGCTCCATTGATGCTGTACATGAGCCAGTTGAGAGGGTGGTGCCGCCCGTAGCAAATATTCACCGCAATCTTTCCAAACTGTGTCTGGAACACGGGGTGGCCCAGGTTTCCCTCCATGTAGTAAGTTGACTGAAAAACAAAGGGCCATATAGTGACACCTCTGACCTATAAAACTTCCCTTTCCTTAAACTTGGCAGAAAAACTGAAATATTGCCTGTAGTCTAAAAGTCACAGCCTTGAGTGGGACTCTACATTAAGTTCCAGAATTTCAATATGTTAAAACAAAAACAACCCCAAAAAACCCAGACACAATAACATGCCAACCCCAAGGGAGAAATCACTGTGGCTTAAGCATTTTCCACATTCCTTTGTAGCATGTCAAAAATTCCCCAAAGCAACTTTCCACACTATTTCAAGGATAAACTCTGGTGAGGTTTCAATCATGGTACAACCAAAGGCTCAGGTTTGGTCGATGCTAACATGAGTTGGTCAACGTCCTCACCAACCACACATCCTTATATAGAATGTTAGAGCTGAAGGGACCTAGAGCTTATCCAGAGCAAACTGTCTCAGAGGAGAAAACTGTCTATCGAATGGGCATGTAACTGGCCCAGTTAATTAAGGTCAAATCTGCGAGTGGAGCCCACATCCTGAAAGTCCTCTTTTATCCACAAACGTGTCTTGGGCATTCTGCCTGGGGTTATGGAGGTCCCTGTGAGGCAGGCAGACTGGACCCTATCCTCCCATCCCTGCCTTTCCACCCGCCTCTTGGAGTGTCCACCCTGGGACATTATCCCAGACAGCAATGAGGGATGCTAGAGGGAAAGTCAGGGGCCCAAACAGATTTGCTTCAGGAGCCTTTGCCTCCTTCCATTGGTTTCAGAATTGGTCAGGGTCAGGCAACAACCAGGATGTGTGCACAGACTGGACACCAAAACAGACGCTGCTGTGCTGAGACAAGCCCTGTGCTATCTACAGGGAGCTAAAGATTAATCCCAGGGTAAACAGGTGAGGGGCACATCTTCCCACCCCATCTCTAGCTGTTACTGAGAAACACCAGGTTCTTCTTTTTCTCCTGGGAACCTCATTTAGCCCTGTTGACTGTCTGCCTGACCAGCCTGAGAATGGCTGGGACCCCCACGATCAGGGAAGGAGGTCAAAGGCTAGGAATATCACATCCTGAGCAACTGTATTAATTGCAAATCAAGTTCAGATTTAGTATTTTAAGTATTAGGTGGTGTTCATGTCCCTCTTTCACATATCCACCCCCTCTCCCTTACCCACTCATGGGTTGGCATTAACCAATCAAAAAGGCTTCCTGACTTATGTACTTATCATGAGCATGAGCACAAGAAGTCCCGTGTAATGCACAGGTACACAGACATGCACATTCACCTACTATCACCTGACATACAAACACAGGCCACTTCAGACCCCACATGAGCCATGAACAGGAAATGCCACCCTCCAAACAAGGACTGGGCTGTGGTAGGCTAGGAGCTCAGAGCCTAAAAGGAACTGTAGGAATCATTTCATGTTTGTACACTATTTATTTATTTTTATTTACTTATTTTTATTTAATTTATATACCAGCCAGGTGTGATGGCTCATGCCTGTAATCTCACCACTTTAGGGGGAAGAGGCGAGAGGACTGCCTGAGCCCAGGGATACAAGAGCAGTCTGGGCAACTTGACTTCATCTCTACAATAAATCAAAAAATTAGCCAGAAGGATTGCCTGAGCCCAGTAGGTCAAGGCAGGGTGACCATAAGTGTGCCACTGTATTCCAACCTGGGTGACACAGTAAGACTCCGATTCAAGAAAAAAAAAAATGCCAGGCATAGTAGTTTGTGCCTATAGTTCCAGCTACTTGGAAGGTTGAGGTGGAAGGATCTCCTGAGCCCAGCAGATTGAGGCTGCGGTGGTTGTGAGCATGCCACTGCCCTCTAGCCTGGGTGACAGAATGAGACTCCAACTAAAAAAAAAAATTTATATACCATTTACTTCAAAGAAGACTTTCAGGAAGCCAAATCAGGTTATATTTAAATGTATACACACACACATATATATATAACTACATGTATGTGTGTGTGTAGCACAGTGGGGTGTATTTGTGTGTGTGTGTGTTAATATACGCACACACACAAATACACCCCACTGTGCTAAAGACTCTTCCAAGAGTCCCATCTAGTCCCATGCACCTATATGAGGCAGGGCAATGTCAGGAGACCCTCTGAGCACCATAGCCACACTGTGTTCCAGTAGGGTGTGCAGGACATAGAACATGATGCAACACAGAACTTCCCCCACAGAAAGGCCCACGGAGATTGACAAAGGGGTGAGTGGAGTGTGCTGGTCAACTGATGGGTAGCTCACCTCATTGAAATCACCCACTCTGGGTATGTGGTTCTTCCTAGTCTTTCCCAGGACTGCTCCAGAATTGGAGATCACCACAGCTGTGTTCCACAAAACATCCCCATGTTCTCCATCTCGTTCCAGGATGGGGGACACTACCACCATGTCATGCTTCTTTGCCAGCTGGAAAAAAGGGGAGTATAAGCAGAGTCTCACTTTCAGACAAATTGTCACAGCTCTTTTATTAAAGAAGAATGATCCTACTAAATAATCTGGCTTGGGTCAGAGCTACTACTTGCATTTGTTGTTTAGAATACTAAATGCCCTGACGTTCATACTTAGTTAAATAACAATAATCGTTGTCCTTGTGCACTGCTGGTGGGATTATAAAATGGTGCAGCCACACTAGAAAGCCATATGGAGGGTCCTCAAAAAATTAAACACATGGCCGGGCGTGGTAGCTTAAGCCTGTAATTCCAGCACTTTGGGAGGCCGAGGTGAGGGGCTTGCCTGAGCCCACGAGTTTAAAAACAGCCTGGACAACTTGGCGAGACCTCATCTCTACAATAAATCAGAAAAAAAAAAAATTAGCCAGGCGAGGTAGCATGTGCCTCTATTTCTGGTTACTTGGAAGGCTGAGGCAGAAGGATTGCTGGAGCCCAGCAGGCTGATGCTGGGGTGGCTGTGAGCATGCCACTGTACTCCAGCCATGGGAAATAAAAGGGGCTGAGTGAGACTACAACTCAAAAAAAAAAAATATTAAACACAGAATTAGCATATGATCTGGCAATCCCACTTCTGGGTACACACCCAAAAGAATTGAAAGCAGGGTCTCAAAGAGATATTTGCATACCCATGTTCCTAGCAGCATTATCACAATAGCCAAGAGATGAAAGCAATCCAAATGTCCATCAATGGTTGAATAGATAAACCAAATGTAGTATATACATACCATGGAAAATTATTCAGTCTTAAATAGGAAGGAAGTCCTATCATGGACTACAACAAGGATAAACCTTAAAGACATTATGCTAAATAAAATGTTACAAAAGACAAATATGCCTATATGATTACATTTATATAACGTACCTAGAGTAGTCAAATTCACAAAAACAGAAAGTGAACTGGTGGTTACTAAGGGCTGGGGAAATGGGGAGCTATTTTTTAAACGGATATAGAGTCTCAGATTTGCAAGTTGCAAAAGTTCTAGAGATCTGTTGCACAACAATGTGAATAAACTTCACATGACTGAACTTTCCACTTAAAAATGGTTAAGAAGGCTGCGTGTGCTCAAGCCTGTAATCCCAGCACTTTGGAAGGCCGAGGCAAGAGGATTGCCTGAGCCCGCAGGTTAGAGACCAGCCTGGGTAACATGGTGGGACCTCATCTCTACAATAAATAAAAAATTAGCCAGGCATGGTAGCATGTGCCTAGTTACAGCTACTTGGAAGGCTGAGGTGGAAGGATCGCTGGAGACCAGCAGGTTGCCACTGGGGTGGCTGTGAGCGTGCCACTGCCTGGGTGGGAGATTAAGACTCCAACCCCCCCCCCAAAAAAGGTTAACAGGGTAAATTTTGTGGTATACATTTTTTACCACACACACACACACAAAAGAATTAATAAGAACCATCAACTTCTCACCTATACCAAAAATAAAGCTCTTTGGCACCAAATCTCTTTTGTCTCAAATGAAAACAAGATCCAGTGACCATCAGGATAAGTGGCCCCAGCCAGTCATTTGTCCTCAGCTTTAACTAACTGCCATTACCTCTGGCCTCAATGACAGGAAAGAGGGAAAGGCATACTCAGCAGGCAACACCAGGAGTTATATTATGGGCAGCCTCGGTCCCCAGATCTGCTGTGAGGCAGACAGGTGTCCCCAGCACCAGCTCTCATTCACACCCATTCTCCAGCTGGGGTCTAAGTTTATTATCTACGACAACCCCCTAACAAGTCCCCTTCCTCTTTTTTCTGTAGCAGTAAATCAACAACCTGGTGAATAAGATAATTTTTTTCCTACAGCCTGAGAACACTGATATTTGTAATCACACCTCAGTATTGATAAAGTCACTATGATTACAGCTCTGCAAAAAACCCCTAAGTATAAGGATAAAGTCTGAAAGAGAATATAGAGAAATAAAAGGAATTCTTTTGTCAGAGTGAGAATAAGGATAACTTACCATTCGTCACCTCTTGGAATGTTACGGGTTTTTCTGATAACAGCCTTATTAAGATATAATTCACATAGCATAAAGTTTATTCAATTGTTTGCTTTGTTGTTTGTTTGAGTCAGGGTCTCCTGTCACCCAGACTAGAGAGCAGTAGCAAGATCCTGGCTCACTGCAGCGTTGGCCTCCTGGACTTAAGTGTCCTCCCATCTCAGCCTCTCAAGTAGCTAGACTACAGACACGCACCACCAGGCCCAGCTAATTTTTCAAAATTTTTATAGAGATGAGGTCTCACAATGTTGTCCAGGCTGGTCTTGAACTCCTGTGCTCAAGTGATCCTCCTGCCTCAGCCTCCCAAAGTGCTGGGATTACAGGCATGAGCAACCATGCCTGGCCAATTATTTGTTTTTTAAGACTGGTTAAGTACAATAATGAGAAGAAGGAGCAGACTACAACAAGGAGTCACTCTTTTAAAGTGTGCGATGCAGTGGTTTTCAGTATATTAACAGAGTTGTGCAACCATTACCACTAATTTTAGAACATTTTTATCACTCTAAACAGAAACCTTGTACCCATTAGCAGCCACTCCCCTTCCCCCTCATCCCCAACCCTTGGCAACCACTAGTCTGCCTTCTGTCTCTATGGATTTGCCTATTCTGGACAGGTCACATAAATAGGATCATACAATACGTATTATGAGGTTTTAATGAAGAAAAATCAAGACCAATTTCTACACTGATGAGACAGGCCATGTATCGAACCTTCTGTAACTCACGCCAACTACAGTGGAGCAAGCAGAGCTCAGGACAAGGAGTTGGCATACCTGATCCCAGATCTCTGTTGCTTACCAGGTGCAAGACTTGCTATGGAAGGCAGACCAGACCACCCTCCCTGGGCTGCAGGTCCTTTGCCTGACAGAGCCATGAAGAGCCCTTCTGGCTCTGAGACTCTCCAATTTTTTTTTGAGTCGGAGTCTCACTCTGTCACCCAGGCCACCGCAGCCTCGACCTGCTGGGCTCAGGCGATCCTTCCGCCTCAGCCTTCCAAGTAGCTGGAACTACAGGCATGTGCCACCACGCTCAGCTAATTTTTTGATTTATTGTAGAGATGAGGTTGCCCAGGCTGGTCTCCAACCCATGGGCTCAGGCAATCCTCTCATCTCGGCCTCCCAAAGTGCTAGGATTATAGGCACAAGCCACTGAGTCTGGCCGAGATTCTCCAATTTTAAGTTAAAGTACACTAAAAGAAAGGTGGTAAATAGTCTTATCTAATCTTATCTGACAAAACAAGCACCAAATGGGTGTATTTTCCATAGTGAAGGGCCATATCCAACAGCTGTGGCTGGGCTCTGTGACCTGCATATATGTGGCAGCTGCTGCCAGAGGAGCAGTTAATGTCCTACCTTCTGACAGAATCTGGTGGTGGGTCCGTCTTCTGCTGACTCAGCAAATTCGGTCCAAGGAAGCTTCTCTCTTGTACAGAAGGCAAAGGGCATAGCTATGAAAAGGAGGAAGGTCAGAATCATACCCAGTGTGTATGGCCTCTGCAGGGTTGGGGTGGGTGGGGCTCCTCAGACCAACAGCAAGGAGATCACTGCAAGAGAATATGGGTGGCGGTAGGGGGTGCCATAGTCTGGCTTCTGAATCCTGCCTCTGGTTGTGGGCACTGGGTAGGTCCTATCTTCTAGGATTCATGGTGAAACAAGGGGCTGAGCCAAATCTGTTTCCTATAGTCTTAAAAACGATCGCAGGCGGGTTTTCTTTTTGAGAAACTTGCCCATGGCAGATCTTTCTGCCATGAATCTTAGTTTTTCCTTCTCTTCTCACTAATAAACTCTGTTTTAATGCTTAAAAAAAAGAAGAAAAAAAAACATTTGCAGAGACTTGAACAGATATTCGAATGCCATGTTTATAGCTGAATTAGTCAAAAGGTGGAAGCAAATTAAGTGTCTTACCAACAGATGAATGGCTAAGCAAAATGTGGTACAGCCATACAATGGAATATTATTCAGCATCCTTACAAAGAAAGGAAATTCTGACATATGCTTACATGGATGGGCCTTGAGTAATATGCTAAGTGAGAAAAAACAAAACAACAAATACGGTATGATTCCACTTATAGGAGGTACTTAGTCAAATTTGTACAGACAGAAAGTAGAATTGTTGCCAGGGGCTGGGGGAAGGGAATAATGGAGTTATTGTTTAATGGGTAGAGAGGTCCAGTTTGGAATGATGAGAAAAGTTTTGGAGCTAGATGGCGGTTACAGTTGCAAAAAATGTAAATGTATTCAACATCATAGACTCTACACTTAAAAATGATTAAAATGGTAAATTTTATGTTATGTGTTTTTACAATTTTATATATATAGCATATATATTACATGCATATATGGGATACGTATATTACATACATATTACACTATATACATACATACGTATATACATATATGTTTTATTACGAAAGTTTGCAGCAGATTTCAAGCTGCAAGTTGACAGGAGCTCTGCCGAAACTCCTGGGAGAAAGTATGAAGGTCACTCCTAAGTATGAGATAGTGCTGGGACCCTTAGTGCATCACCATGGGAACCTTCCACTTCCCCTGGACAGGGAGGCTTCTTCACAAATAAGAAGCGCCACTCACTTAATGACCCCACAAAAAGTGTAGAAGAGAGTGGATAGGATGAGCACTTTCTTTCTTTTTTTTTTTTTTTTTTTTTTGGAGTCTCACTCTGTCACCCAGGCTGGAGTGCAGTGACACTCTCTCGGCCACCATGGCCTCGACCTGCTGGGCTCAGGCAATCCTTCAGCCTCAGCCTTCCAAGTAACTAGAACTACAGATGCACACCACCATGCCCAGCCAGTTTTTGTGATTTAGTGTAGAGACGAAGTCTCACCATATTGCCTAGGCTGGTTTTGAAGACCCTGCAGGATAAGCACTTTCAAGGATAAATGTCGTTATTCCCATGGTCTCTAGCTAGATACCGCCAGGGGACTAATTCAGTAGGAAATTTTCCTTAGCTGGGTGCGGTGGCACTAGCCTGTAATCCCAGCTACTCAGGAGGGTGAGGTGGGAAGATCATTTGAGTCCAGGAGTTCAAGATCAGCCTGGGCAACATATTATGACTCTGTCTCAAGAAATTTTAAAAATGGTATTCTTAACTTAACCCAAGAAAGCTGATTGAAGAAAAAAAGAGGCCCCCTCCCCTACATTGGGGAGGCGAATCTCCTCTCTCCCTCTCTCTCTCTCTAGTCTACTTTTTAAATAAACTATGTTTTCCAATCTAAAAAAAAAAAGAGAAATTTTATGAAATTCACTGGTTTTTGTTTGCTTTTTTCATTAAATGGGTACATAAATATGTAGTATGAGTTCTGTCATCTCCACACACACCAGGTTCAAAATGGCAGCTTCCTGTGTAGGGGAGTGGAGGCAAGTACACCAGGAGCAGGCATCAGGACGCTAGGCTATGTATGCTGCTCCACAGCCCAGCCACACTCAATATCTGCAACACATGGACTTATCTCTAATATCTGCCAGCCTGGTGGTGTGAACAGCATCTTGCTGTGACTGAATGTTTCCCTGTCCCCAGTGCAGCTGAGTATCTCGCTGCATGTTCACTGGCCATTCTGGATTCATCCTCTACACTTTCTTGTTCATAGCCTTTGCCCGTTTCCTACTGGGCTATTTGACTTTTTCATCTGGATTTAGAGTACTGTACTGAGTTCCTTGTCTGAACTAATTCAGTATGCTCTTTGGATTTCCCACCTTGCAATAACCCAAGTCCATGTCTCTGAGCAGGATTAGCCTAATGGAAATTTCCAGATGTCTGGTATTGTTCCACTGACTCTGAACTGACTTTAGAGGACGATTTGCAGGAAGCTGTGTGATGTGACTACGCAGTGTTTAACTGACTTCTGGCCTGTTTTGAAGTAATGATTGTAGCCAACATTTCCCAAATGCCCACATGACAGTATGGTGCGAAGTGTGGTAACAGGCAGCTCATCCCTGACTCCCTTATGGAGCAGGTGTGACTTTTTGCCTAGGCAATAGGGTCTTCTCTATTGCCCAGGTTGGAGTGCAGTGAAGTGATCGCAGTTCACTGTAACCTTGACCTCTAAGGCTCAAGCAATCCTCCTGCCTCCACCTCCTAAGTAGATGGGACAAAAGGCATGTGCCATCATGCCTGACTAATTAATTTTTAATTACAGGCATGAACCACTGCACCCAACAACCCTCTTTATTTCACAAAGAAGGAAAAAAAGACTAAAACTCTTAATTCCTTCCAGTCCCACGAAGCCTGGTCCTAAGAAAGCACCAGAGTGAATATACCACCAATGGTGCCACCACCATCTCAGCTACCCAAGTGAGTGAGTGGTGAGCACTGCCAGCAACAGCCCCAGGGGCCTTGGTGCCAGGCTCAATGTTCCCCAGGCTCCCCTTCTGTGAAAAGAGATGAATTATTTTAAGGAAGCCAACAGAAAAGCTGTTGAAAACAAAAACGTTCCTTAATGACCATTAATTCTCAGCTTTCAGAGCATTAGGAGTAAGTCAAGTATCCCCAGAGAATAAATGGCTTCTTTTCCTGTTTATACAACTACTACACTGTAAACACGCTTTCAAAAGAAGATTGTGGAATGGGGGTTGGGTGAGGCTGGCAGCAAAGCCCCAGCTACAGTTCTCAAACTAGAGGGAAGGGGTTCCGCATGCATTGCCCCAACACCCAGCCCTCAGGAACCACCAGCCTGGAGAGAAGGAGATGAATTAGAACCTGGTGCGGTTGTACAGCCTGGCAGGACAGAGTGCTCAGCTCTGCCTAGGGGAGTCCCAAGGGCCCCCCTAAGGAGGGGTTGGCTGTACTGGGCCTTGATGGATGAAAGGAAATTCCAGTACCAATAAAGAGGAGTAGTTCATCCAGTCAATATATTGCAATGCCTGTCATGCACCAGGGATTGTGCTTGCCACTAAAGGTAAAAAGGGTGGGGGTAGGGATCAAAAGACAAACAAACAAGTACAGGCACTGGCCTCATAGCGTTTATAGTCTAATGAAGGTGGCAGACAAATCAAGAGTCACACAAACAAGAGTGTGAGTATAAGTGCAAGTGTAACAAGAAATGGGAAAATAACATAAACTACTGGGTAGAGATGCAGCCTGGACACATACACATGGTCTTTCCTAAAACTCCACCAACATGACAGGAAAAAGATGTTCCTACAAAGGTATAAACCAACAAGGATGGGGCATTGAGGGAGGGGACTACAGCACCAAAACACGAGAAGCTGGAATGCAGAGGGATGTGGGTAAATATCTCAGCACACTAGAGAAAACTGCCAGCAGTAGTGAAGGCTGGGAAGCACCCCCTCTCCATCATGGACCCCTGAAAAGCTCAGGAACCAGAGGCACAGGTACCTCTGAAGATGGAAAAATAGAGGAGGTAAACAAGGATTAGTTAAAAGACTGCTTAAGAGTTAGAAGCCTAGGTCCTAACTCTGCTACAAGAGGCTTCTACCCCAACAGACGTCTAGAGGCTCCAGAGACAGTTCAGCAGAGGCTCTCTGGCCTTGGAGAAAGCAGGACAAATGAAGGCAAGTAAAGTGTCAAGACAGAGGGACCGAGTAATATCAGCAGGCTGGACCTTGTTCTCTTCCCTTTTTGGCAGGAAAGTAGAAGAATCTTCTCTGGGAGCTCTGACCAGCCTGAAAAGAATGACTCAGAGATACTAACACTGGGATTACCTGGGAATTAGCACCAAGCCAGATCATCCTATAATAGAGCTCAGCGGGCAAGGCCCTCTTAGAAACTCAGAGCTCACAATCAGCTTTTAAATCCCATTTCTTAAAATATAAGCAGACAATCAGAAAAAAAAGACCAACTTGGAGTAAGTAGGGTCCATGCAGGGAGAAAAAAATTTATTTAATATGATTATCCTCAGAGAGAAGATATTGCAACCATGAAGCAAGAACAAAATGTAATAAAACAGGGACTTTCAGACCAAAAGAACCCATATAAATTCAAAATATGATCAGGAGAAATGAAAGTCTAAATAGAAGAACTGAATGACAAATTAGATCAAATCTACCAGAAAACTGAGCAAAAAAGACAACGAAGAAAAAAATCAGGAGAGAACACATAAGAAAATTAGGGAACTAGTTCAGGGTTTCAACATCGTAATAGTAGGACTATCAGGAAGAGAAAGCAAAAAAGAGGGAGAAATAACTAATCAAACAATAAAAGAAAATTTCCTAGATCTGCAGAAACCATGTTTCTAGACTGAAAGAACCCAGTGAGTACCTAGAATAATGGATTAAAATAGAAACACACAATGGAACATCATTATAAAATTGCAGTGTTAGCAAAAAAAAAAAAAAGATCTCACAGTCTTCCATAGAAAAATAAATAAGTCACAGACAATGGGTCATATATCAATACCTAGAGCTAGAAGAAAACGAAACAATGCATGTCCAAACTTCTGAAGGAAAATGATTTCTAACCTAACATTTGATACCCAACCAAACTATCAAGCAACCTATAAAAAAACACATTTTCAGATAGGCAAGGTCTCAAAAGTTTACCTCCAATGTGTTCTTTCTCAGAAATAATTGGCAACCCTGCCCTCATGGGAAATAAAAGGGGCTGGATATGGTGTTTATAGTGAGCCTTTCATGGGATACTTCTTGTACGTGGTGGATAGCCTGATGCCTACTTGTCTGACCTGTCATCAGGGGGCCCTCACATGGGAAACTTGTTTATACTGGCAGAAGTCCTGTGGCTCTAGTCTGACCCATGTCCAGATATGCTGGGAGCCTGACCCTGTGTTCTCCCCCGAGTCCCAGGGAAAACCAAGTCTGGGGAAGCCCTTGGTTCTTCTGATGGAAGGTGCAAATTCCCTACATCACTACGATAGGAAACTAGTTCAAAGATTTTTATTCATATATCCCAGGCAGGGAGGACACAATTAGTCGAGAGAGGAACCCTATGTTCCTGGATGAGACAGGAATTAAAGATCAGGCAGAAGCATGTGGCAACTATATATAAGGGAGTAGGGACTGGGCTCGATGGCTCAGCCTGTAATCCCAGCACTTTGGGACGCTGAGACGAGTGGATTGCCTGAGCCTGCGGGTTCGAGACCAGCCCGGGAAACTTGGCAACACCTCGTCTCTACTATAAACCAAAAATTACCTGGGCATGGTAGCGTGCGCCTGTAGTTCCAGCTACTTGGAGGGCTGAGGCAGAAGGATTGCCGGAGCCCAGAGGTTGAGGTTACGGTAGCCGGGAGCGTGCCACTGTACTCTGGTCTGGGCGACAGAATGACACTCCAACTCAAAAAAAAAGGCGGGGAGTAGGGCATAGTCACTTTAGGTTCACGGGCAAATGCCTGGATGGTCTGTTTAAAGGAAGCAGCAGAAAAGCAGGGAGCCTAGTCTAGGCAAGAAAGATGCCTATAAGCTCTTACCTTTAGCCACCAGCTTGAGTCATTTGGATGTGATGCAGAACTGGAAACTGTGTCAAAGGTGACTAAGCCCTGCCTCTGGCATGAGAAACATAAACTTGTAGTCAAAATGGATGCCAAAGTAACATAAAGTTATAAGAAATCCAATATAAAGTTATAAGAAATCCACCACACTACTCACCAAAATGAGGGTAAAAAACCAATAAAGAAGATGTGGGAACAGAGAAACACAAGAGCAAGGCAAAGGGACTCCCCAGGATGATGGTGAGGAGAGATCCCAAGATGAGAACTAAGTGGCCAGCAGAGAGGGCACCCAAATCAGATGCAGTCAGAAGGCTCTGGGGCAGATTTCTCTGAGATAACACTGATAGACTGTTTGATGTGCCTAAATCATGTTAAAGGGATTTAGGAACTGATGGAAAGTTTGTGCTTGAACCCATGGTAAGTATGTACAAAACAAAGCACACTACAGGGAAAACAAAATTATTCAGGAAAAGAAATCAAAGTTCACAAAATGGCCTGGCAGAGGACAGATAGGGAGACAGAAGAGGAAGGGCACATGTGTGTCGAGGGGCCATAAGGAGACAAAGGGCTAACACTGACTCTTCTGTAGGGGGAAGTCAACAGATGAGGAAACCTGAAAAATTAGGAAATAGTAACAGAAGCAAAGGTAAATTCCAAAGGAACCAGCCATGTATTTGAAAGTACTTGCCTCTTGGGAGAAAGGTTATTTTTTGGTAACAGACCTTGTAAACCCATTTGACTCTAAGCCATGAGCATGTATAGCTCTGATAAAAACAAAACAAAACAAAATATCATAAAGAAAAGGTACACCATACCAGGAATGTTTAGAAAGGGAGTCTGGCTCTGGGCTGAGATCTGAAGGTGAAGAAGGGTCAGGAGGGCCAGAGTGCAGGGCACCAGAGGCCAGCCGGAAGGAATTACAGAAGCCTGAGACATTTGCTGGTGACTTGGACCTGGGTAGTGGTAGAGAAGGGGAGAAGTGAATGGATCAGAATGATTCAGGAGAGAGAGGACAGACAGGACCAGACAACAGCCTGGTGCATGACAGCAGGGAGGTTGAGGTCCCTGGGTTCCTGGTGATGTTAATAGAAAACCTTTCTATAGATGAGAAAACAAAGGATATTATTTTTTAAAACCAGGTAGCAGACACTCTTGGCAACAAGGAAATAATACATGATTGTTTGAAGGCGGCAGAGAAAGCACCACAAAAGAGACTTACTCCACGCTTCCTGGAAACAGACGATGTTGACTCTGCACATTGCAGCCACTTCTGCGATGGCCTCTATGCGTCTGTGCAGTGCAGAGACCTGATGATTTAAAAAGGATTAGAATCCATTTAGTTCTATTGGTAAGACACTTTTTTGGATCTCATCTCAATGCATGTGGAACAAACCCCCACCTGGGCATGTGCAAAAGAAGAAATAGACTGTGAGAAGATAACTAACATTTAGTTATCTTCTCGGGTCCAAAATCTGCAAGAAAAGGTGAAGGTGCAGAGGCTCTAGGCTCACTGCCTCAGTTTCCTCACCTGGTAATGGGGAGCCCACTACCTGCCTTGCGGGGTTGATGAAAGGCATGAACAAGGATGGTGCTGCTTACTGTAAGCAGGGTTCTCACCCACAACCATTCCTTGGTCAGCTGTTCCTGTGGGTTGGGACATAATCCACTCTTCATCATCCTGCCTTCCAGGTACTGGGCAAGACTTGTCCTGCCACTTCTACTTCTACTGTGTGCCTCTAATCATGAACTGCTTCACTTTTCTGGCTTTTTTTTTTTTTTTGAATTGGAGTCTCACTCTGTTGCCCAGGCTGGAGTGCAGTGGCATGCTCACGGCCACACCAGCATTGACCCGCTGGGCTCAGGTGATCCTTCAGTCTCAGCCTTCCAAGTAGCCGGAACTACAGGCGTATGCTACTACACCAGCTAATTTTTTGATTTATTGTAGAGATGAGGACTCGTCAAGTTGCCCAGGCTGTTCTCGAACCTGTGAGCTCAGACAATTCTCTCATCTCAGCCTCCCTAAGTGCTGGGATTACAGGCTTGAGCCACCACACCTGGTCTTTTCTGGTTCTTTTAAGTGCTCTGGTGTGTGCTATGCCCTCAATCAGGAATGTGCTTCCCTCTCCCAACCCAATCTTCCTGGAGGTGTTATCTGTGTCACATGTTACCCCTCTATGAGCCTCTGCATACTCTCCTGGCTACAGGCCAAGTGTCGAGGAAACTCGGCACTCCCTGGCCTTTGGAAGCCTTCACAGCAGCACTGTTCTCATTGTGTACCACTGTTCTTCCACTGTCTGTCATTCCCAGGACCCCACAGGGTCCTTGGGAGCAGGAAGAAAACATCCTCGTCATCTCGTTGTCCTTAGCATGATGTCTGGCTCCCAGGAGACATTCAGAAATGTTTGCTCAAAGAATGACCAAGGGAACTAGGCTGAAAGCCTAGAGAATACAAATTCCTTACAACATCCTTAGTCTTACTTGAGGGGCTATGGGCTCCAGGGATATTTGCTGATGGTGTCAGTCACATTAACAGACATTTGCTTGGCACTGGCAATATGTAAAGTGTACTTCTAGGTGCTATGGGAGTGAAAAAAAAACATCGCTGGCTCTAGGAATTGATGTTCTGAGACAACAGAGGGGACATATCTGCAGTGAATCCAGAGACAAAAAGTAAACTCACCAGACACCTATACCTGTGAATCCAACAAAAGCAAAGGAAGGACCAATGTGAACAACGATGTAGAACCCGACCTGGAATCTAAGTGTTCTCAGGGTTTTCAAGAATCCTTAAAAATTCACAAGCACAATGTATCCTGAGGAAACTTCTGCAGAGAAAGCCCTCCAAGTTTGAGCAGCTGGAGGAATGCTGTGAGAAGTGTATAAAACAAATCGCCTGCATCCGTGACAACATGTTTCTTTAGGGAAATAGAAGATGCTGTCATATTTGTTTACTAATGATAAGGTCATAAGTGAATGCCTAACTATTCCCGTAAGTCTTCAGGCACCATCAGCTGACAGACTTCTGGGTATAGTGAATCCCCACCCTTAGGATTAAGGCAGAGGAACACACAGATGGTACTGACCGGTGTGTGCTGGCCAGTAACCTCCTGGCAGGCAACTGAGAGGGAGTGTCTCATAGATGGAGCACAGACCAGCCAAAGGGCACTCCTCCAGTTGGTAAATGGAATTTCAGATCAATAGCTAAGTGATGGGGAAGTATCAGTGAGGAAGAAGGAAAGAAAGAGTAAGAACCAGAAGAGAGAGAAGAGCCAGAGACGCAGGCTGGAGGGAGGTGGGGAGGTCAGGGCAGAAGCATCTCTGCTACCATTCAAGGCACCTGAGCATGCAGACTGGGTGTGAGTGACCAGCCAGGGACTTCAGGCATGTTCAAACAAATGGCCAGCCAAAACTCTGTTTGTGTATTTATGGTCAAAAGAGACTTCACCTGTTCTGCCACAGGGGCATCCGCAGGAAGAGGTGTTTTATTCTGAACCAACCCCACACGCACAATGCGGGGTGGTCTCAGCTGCTCCTCAGCTGCCTCAAAGGCATATCCCTGCAGTTCAAAGTCTTCTCTGGAGGCAGCTTCAAAGGCTCTGCTGGGTAGATCAAGCTTCCTACACAGGCAGGAAAGAAGAGGGAAGGCGATTTCAATGCAGTCTGTTGCACATAAAATTCCCTTCCCATCACTTGAGCCCAGGAGTTGAGGTTGCAGTGACTGTGCTACTGCACTCCACCCTGGGCAATAGAGCAAGACCCTGTCTCTAAAATAAATTTAAAAAATAAAATACTCTCCCCCACCACCACTCTCCATAAGTCGTGTATCAGGCAAACAAAAGGTGGAGGCACCCAATGCAAGGGCCCAAGGGGCCCAGAGTGACTGGATACTACACTGAGTTTGGACTTTACTATAGTCAGCTGAGAGACCTCAGCAGGGAGGCAGCATGGGAGGCCTGGCAAAGAGGAGACCAGTCAAGAGGTTGGTGTTTTAGAGTTGCTGAAATCAGGGCAGAGATTAAAGTTCTGCAGTCAACACAGAAAGGAGAAAACAGATTCCACAAAATGTTTCCAAACTAGAATCAGAGAGCTATGCTGAGCCTAGGGAGTGGGGCAGGCTGTGCTAACAGAGAAGGGCTTGGAGAACCAGACTCAGGAGACAGGCTGAATGAGGAGGCCATGATCTGAGACCATTGTGGAGAGGCCCACAGCCCTCTGCCACTAAGGATCCCCATAGCCCTGTCCTGCTGCTGTTCCTGCTGGGGGTACAGTTCCATGCCCAGTGCTGGGTGAGCTTGGAAGGGCCCAGGTGTTCAGACCAAAGGCACAAGTGCTCATCCAAGTTTGTGGTTTATTAACAAAGACTAGAGAATTATTTATAAACCCTTCTGCTGAAGTAACCATTGTCCACAGAGCAAACACCCCTTGATGCCTGTTGCATGGCCAGAGGTCAAACCCATAGAGGCACAGGGCATGGCCCCTAGCCAGGAAGGGTTTACCATCTAAGGGTGAAATGATTATGAAATACCCAGGGAACACATCAAAAAATAAACTGACAGCCATTATCTAATAATAATATTTCTCTCCTACTTTAAATCACTTTCTAAAAGACATTTCTTTCAAAATCACAGCCCTGTCAGCCCAAGCCCCCTGTCGCCGCCCCCTGCCAGGCACTTTCCATGTGACGGCCCTGACAGCTCTGAGTTTGGTTCCGCCCCTGACAATCAGCCTGCTTTTCAAATAGTCAAGGTTCCCTTCACTCTAGCAGGTTAGAAATAGCAGCAGTGCCCACACTGCACCTCCCCTTACTGTGACTGCTTTAGACGGTCCTCCCACCTTCAGGTGGAAGGGCCCTTCTCACGGGCCTTAACCCCATGGCAAGTCCCCCTCAGTGGACACAATCATGCAGCTTTCCAGTAGCTACAACTCTACAACAGTCACAGGGTGAAAAAGGAAAAAGCTTCTATGTGTCTATTTCCCTGAAGGCCTATAGCCTGGGAGCTGGACCGCTCTTTGGAAGTCTCACACCAGGAAGATATCAGGAAGAGATCTTGTCTCGGGTATGCAAACCCAGCTGTAACACCTGGCAGACATCTTCCTCCCCATCTTTCCAGGATGTACAACCTACCCTACCTCCCTGCTCTGTCTAAGCTGAGTGCTGCCTCTGCCCTGCCTTGGCCCTGAGGCTGCCCATATCCTCACCCCAGAGCTCCCTGTGGACACTCAGTCTCCTAGACCCAAGGCAATGTAGGCCAGGCTGCTCCACCCTCGAGGACAGTCCCCTTTGGGGTTCTACCCTTCCCCTGCACCCCCATCTACTGTCCAGTCACCACCTACAAGGCCTTACCATTATCCAGGTGATCTATCACCTCATACTACCCTGCTACATCTTGAAGAGCTCTCAAGTCATATCCTGTGCAGACACATGTGCTGCCGGGTGCAGTGGCTCACACCTGTGATCTCAGCACTTTGGGATGCCGAGGCGGGTGGACTGCTTATGCCTAGGAGTTTAAGACCAGCCTAGGTAACATAGTGAGACCTTGTTTCTACAAAAAATAAAAAATTAGCCAGGTGTGACAGCATATGCATGTAGTCCCAACTACTTAGGAAGTTGAAGCAAAAGGATTTCCTGGGCCCAGGAGATCAAGGTTGTGGTGAGCCATGATCATGCCACTGCACTCCAGCCTGGGTGACAGCCTAAGACCTTGACTAAAAAAAAAAATAAAAATAAATAAATGAATGAATGAATAAATAAATAAATAAATAGCGGGCTGCAGTGGCTCATGCCTGTAATCCTAGCACTTTGCAAGGTGGAGGTAAAAGGATTGCCTGAGCCCGGGGATTTAAGACAAGCCTGGGCAACTTGGTGAGACCTCATCTATACAACAAATAAAAAAATTAGCTGGGTGTGGTGGCTCATGCCTGTAAAGTTCCAGGTACTTGGATGGTTCAAGTGAAAGAACTGCCTGAGCCCAGCAGGTGGAGGCTGCAGTAGCTATACGCATGATGCCACATGACAGCGTGGGCAACAGAATGAGACTTTGTCTCAAAACAAAACAAAAATTAATTAATTAATTAAACAAACATGTGCTGCGCCTACCAAAGATTTGGCACAGGGGATGTGGTGGGGCACTGTGATAGACTGAATGTTTATGTCTACCCAAAATTCATATAAGGAAATCCTAATCCCAATGTGATGGGGCCCTTTGGGAGGTGACTGTCATAAGGGTGGAATCCTCATAGATGGGATTAGTGCCCTTATGCAAGATGCCTGAAGGAATTTGCTTGCTCTTGCAACAAGTGTGGACACAGCAAGAAGGAACCATCTCTGAATCAGGAAACCAGCTGTCCCCAGACACCAAATCTGCCAGCACCTTCATCTTGAACTTCCCAGGCTTCAAAACTATAAGGAATAAATTTCTGTGATTCACAAGGCTTCCAGCCTATGGTATTTTGTTATAGAAAGCTGCAAGGACTGAGACAGACACTGATCAGCCTTGGCCCAGGAGGGCAGAGACCAGCAAATAAGCCTGCTTTTCAATTACTCAAGGTTCCCTTCACTCCAGGTCAGAAATAGCAGCAGTGCCCACACCGCACCTCTCTTGCTGTGACTGCCTTAGACAGTCCTCCCACCCTCAGGTAGAAGGCCCATTCTTGTGGACCTCAGCCCCATGGCAAGTCCCTCATGGTGGACACACACACAACCTCACAGGAAAACCTCATGATGCCTGCTGGTGGCCCTTGGTTCCTGTAGATGGTTTTCAGAGGCTCTATCCCTTACCCTGCTACTGAGGACCCCATTCCTCGAGTCCTCACCTCCAACTTCAAGAAGGAAAGCCCATCACTTCCTGTCCTGGCCCTAATACACCCTCCTGGGTACCCACCTCTTCAAAACAGGGTTATGGCACACCTGCCTGAGAGCGCCAAGCTCCTGCCTCCTTAGCAACCTCTCATCTTTTGCCCTCTAACGGTCTTTACCATAAGTGTTTTAAATAATTAAACTAGAGCTTTGTTACAAAAGAAACACATGCTCATGGAGGGAAAAAAATCCGATAGTGGAAAAAAGTATAAAATGAGAAATAAGTTCTGTATTTTCTGTTCTTCAACTTGCCTTTTTCACTTAGCAATATACATACTTGGGCATCTCTCCACGTTGGGATCTACTATATGGCTGCCCAATTCTCTCCTACTGAAAACCAGAAGAAAGATGGAGAAAGGGAGAGAGAGACAGCACCCCACACCCCATGTCCCCCTTGTTCCTTCACTCGCTCACTCCTTGCTGTATCAAGGGCTTCCATACACACTTCCTCTCAGCTCAACCCTTACTTCCTATACCCTCCTCAGTCCCACCCTCTGCCTCCCACTCCATACTTTGGGAGCTGCTACCAGCCTTTTCATGCTAAAGCCAGTAGACTCCCTGCTGCCCCCTCCACTAGACATCTCTGTGCCATCCGACTCTTCTTTCCCTTTCCTGCCCTTGAGTCCTCCCACTCCTGCATCCTCACCTTCAGAGTCTCCCACAAAGTCTCTGCTTCCTCTCACCCCTCTAATCTGGGTTCCCCAGCATTCCTTCCAGGACTCTCCCACTCTGCACTTGCTCCTCCTCCACCTGGAACGACCATCTCCAGGATAGCTCACAAGCCCAGGCTCTCCCCTCACCCCTCAAGGCCCACATCTGCAAAGCGAAAGGCCACTGAACAGCTCTACCTGGAGACCCCAAAGGTAACTGTAGTAGGTTGAATTGTGTCACCACCCTGATACCCAGAACCTGTGAATGTGATCTTATTTGGAAAAAGAGTCTTTCACAGGTGTAATTAAGATAAGATAATTCTGGATTATCCTGGTTAACTCTAAATCCAAAGACAAATATTCTTATAAGGAGAAGGCCACATGAAGACAGAAGCAGAGACTGGTTGCCACAAGCCAAGGAAAGCCAGAAGCCACCAGAGGTTAGACAAAGCAAAAAGGAATTCTCCCCAGAACCTTTGGGGGAAGTGTGGCCCTGCTGATACCTTGGTCTTGTACTTCTGGTCTCCAGAACTGTGAGAATAAATTTCTGTTAATTTACCCAGTCTGTGGTAATGTGTTACGGCAGCCCTAGGAACTAAAAGTACCCAAAGTCAACTTGTCCAAAGCTGAACTCATCAGCTTTCTCCAAAGTCAATCCTCACTACATGAGCCCACAGTCACCTGAGGGTCCAAGGCAGAAGCCTGCCCGATCCTCACCTTCTTTGCCATGCCTGCTACCCACATTGCCCACTGGCCTCCCTAAGACCTCTGGAAGCCTTCTGCCTCTCCACCCCAGGCGCTGTTTGCATTAGTCCTCTCATCTCTCACCTGCCCTTTTCCAGGCCATTCTTGACCCGACCACCAGGACAAACTCTTCAGAGGCTCCCACCATTATCAGGGCACGGTTCTGCTGTCTCAGAGCCTCCAGGATCCTCTCTGGCTACTCCTGCCTCCTCTCTTGGGCACTCCTCAGGGGGTATTCTATGACCACCCCTCTTATATGTACATTCCCAGAATGGGCATGTCCCCTGGTGTCTGGGGACATGTGCCCTGCCTGTCTCCTAACAAACACCTGTCTCCTTCAGGATGTTACAAGCATCAAGCATGGTGACCCTGCAAAGTCCTCCTGTGTTCCTCCCAACTTCAAACATATAAACTCTCTCAAGCTCTCCCTGCATCCTTCTTTCATAATGTAATGCAACCATCAAAAGATGAAAAGCACTTGAGCCCAGGAGTTCATGACCAGCAGTGAGCTGGGTGACAGAGACCCCAATCCAAAAAAAAGATAGAAAGCCCCCGAGGGGTGGTACCCTTAGTATCTAAGACAAAAATAAGTGCTCAACAAATGTTTGTTGAATGTATAAATGCTTCTTGGTTCTGGTACAGGCAAAGACCCATTTAGCTCATTCACTTAGTAAATATGTACAAAGCACTGTAATTGGGAGACAATATGGTATTGTGTGGAAATGGGAGTCTAAAGGAGGAGCTGAGGACTCTGGGCCCACCAGGCCTTCACAGAGGTGGCCATGTGGAAGACCGACTTTAAGAAGTAAACAAGAGCCAGATGTGGTGGCTCATGCCTATAATCCCAGTATTGTGAGAGGCCGAGGTGAGAGATTAACTGAGCCCACAGGTTTGAGACCAGACTGGGCAACTTAGTGAGACCTCATCTCTACAATAAATCAAAAAATTAGCCAGGTGTGGTGGCGCATGCCTGTAATTCTAGCTGCTTGGTAGGCTGAGGCAGAAGGATCACCCGAGCCCAGCAGGTCAAGGGTGCAGTGGCCGTGAGCGTGCCACTGCACTCCAGCCTGGGCAACAGAGTGAGACTCC
>NW_007255906.1:247777-248469 GCF_000164805.1 Carlito syrichta | reverse complement strand
CAAAAAAAAAAAAAAAAAAAAGTAAACAGGAATTTAAGTGGGAGAAAAGTTTGTTTTTGTTGTGTCAGAGTCTCGGCTACCACAGCCTCTACCTGCTGGGCTCAGGCAAGCCTTCCACTTCAACCTTCCAAGTAGCTTGAACTATAGGTGCCCACCACCACACCTGGCTAACTTTTTAAAATTTATTATAGAGACAAGGTCTCAACAAGTTTCCCAGGTTGGTCTCGAACCCCTGGGCTCAGGAAATCCTCTTGCCTCTACCTCCCAAAGTGTTGGAATTCCAGGCGTGAGCCACCATGCCCAGCTAAGTGGGATAAAAGTTTTTAAATGAGTAATAATTTTCTTTTTTTTTTCTTTTTTTGAGTTGGAGTCTCACTCTGTTGCCCAGGCTGGAGTGCAGTGGCACAGTCATGGCCACCCTAGTGTCAACCTGCTGGGCTCCGGCAATCCTTCCACTTCAACCTTCCAAGTACCCAAAACTACAGGCACATGCTACCATGTCCAGCTAATTTTTTATTTAGTAAAGACAAGGTCTCGTCAAGTTGCCAGGGCTGGTGTTGAATCCATAGGCTCAGGCAGTCCACTCGCTTCAGCCTCCCAGAGTGCTGGGATTACAGACTGAGTCACCGAGCCCACTCGCTTCAGCCTCCCAGAGTGCTGGGATTACAGACTGAGTCACTGAGCCCAGCCAA
>NW_007255906.1:236766-247757 GCF_000164805.1 Carlito syrichta | reverse complement strand
GGGTCTCGAACCCGCGGGCTCAAGCAATCCACTCACCTCAGCCTCTCAAAGGCGCGGGATTACAGGCTGAGCCACTGAGTCCGGCTAATAATTTTCTACATTCAGTGCAAAGTCCCATTCACAAGCAAACCCAACCCAATTACAAGGACTGAACAAGTACAAAGGTTTACACCTTAGAGATAAAATCTAGAAGGGCTAAATGCTGAGTGAAATAGAAGTAAAGGGGGTAGGAAAAAGGGAAAGGGGTGCCACTTAGTTATTGTGAGCCAAGCCCCATGATGAGGCCTGGCAGTCACTGGTCAATAGACGTTAGCTTTCATTTTCCCACTATCATCCCTCCCCACTCTGGAGTGACCAAAATGCTCAGATAAAATTCCTCTTTTATGGTAGTCTTTGGCCTGACTTTAGCCCTACTCCAGAAAGTGCCTAGTCAGTCACCTACGTGGGACACTTATTTCTCTTTTCCTAAGACTCTTCTGCTTTGAGTCTTGCACGAGCTCAAAGCAGAAGTCACTCACGAGATCTCTCTTTTTTCCCAGGAGAAACTAATTCCCACCCCTAGAAACCTGAGACACCCCTTACTTTATTTAAGACTTCTTGGGGAGTCTCAACACCCAGACACTTTCCAAATGACTAGTCTTTACAGGTGCAATGGAAAGTATAAGTGTATTGGGAGGGATCATATTCCTCCTGATCACCGCAGGAAGGAGGGGCTGGAGCTGGACTATGACCACACCTGCTGGGAGAATCTGGTTGGAGACAATGACCCAGTCAGAGACACCAGAGGACAAGCCTGGCTCTGGGGAGGAAACTGGTCACTCAAAGTGGAGAGGAGTGTTGGAGTGGCCACAAAGAAAGCCCTGATAAAAAGTGCAATGAAAAGTAGAAGTATAGCCGGGCTCGGTGGCTCAGCCTGTAATCCCGTGCCTTTGGGAGGCTGAGGTGAGTGGATTGCCTGAGCCTGGGCAACTTGGCGAGACCTCATCTCTACAATAAATAAAAAATCAGCCGGGCGTGGTAGCGCGTGCCTGTAGTTCTAGCTACTTGGAAGGCTGAGGTGGAAGGATCGCCGGAGCCAGCAGGTCGAGGCTGCGGTGGCCGGGAGTGGCCATTGCACTCCAGTCTGGGCAACAGAGTGAGACTCCAACTCAAAAAAAAAAAAAAAAAAAAGTAGAAGTATAGCATGAGCATATTGGAAGGGGCCTTGAATCTCATTCAGTCCCTCTTTGGGTACGAAGAGTCCTTTTTGACAAAGTTCTGCACCACCTCAACTCCAAAGGCTTATTATTCCAACTTCACCACCTACCCTTGGATCTGAGGTCTGGTCTCCCTGGAGTATTCCCTGCAGTACCTCCACAGCAGGTGGGAACCATTGCTCCAAACAATACCCTCCCATTATAAGCGAGTTCCTGCTGCAAGGTCACCACCACAAGGTCTGGCTGGATTGGGAGAGGCAAGGAGCCCACAAATGAGCAAGGAAGTGAAAGGAGATTTAGTCAGGAGCTGCATGAAATCAGAGTTTGGATTTCATTCTAAGACACCGGGAAATTCATTATAGAGTTTTAAGCAGAGGAGCAACCGGTTATGATTTGCATAGTAAAGGGATCCTTCTGCTTGCTGCAGGGAAGAATGCACTGAAGAGAAACAGGAGTGGAAGGAGAAGTGTCCTTTCCAGCTTTACATACACAGTGAGCAGCAGTACACAGTCCTCGGAACGTCCCAGTGATGCACACAAATTGCTGGGAGTGAAAAAAACATTTGCACTAAGCATGGTAACTAACTCCCATGGCTTGCTAGTGGGAAAGGTTCCCTCGCCAACTAGATTCAGCCAGCCCCAGAGAAAGTAAAAACTTGGCCTTTCCCTTCTAGTTTCAGTTCTGGGAAACGTGGGGAGGAAGTGATTTGTAAAGGTCACCCTGAGATCCTGCAAGCCCCAAGGGTCTCGGGGCTATCACGTGAAGACCTATTGTGGTCTCTGCTCGCCAATTCAGGCCTTCACCACTGGCTCCTGAGAGCCATTCAGATCCCTGCTACCCCAGACAACACTTGGTGGCCCCAAAGCTCCCCAATTCAGTCTCCAGGCCACAGACCTGAGCTCCTTGCCATAGAGAACGCGCTTCACCTCCTGCAAATCTCCAGGCGGCAGATGTTTTTCCAAGCACTTCTCCAGCGACTCCCATTCAGCTCCCGCCATGGCACGAATCCGCGAGATCCGGTGTCAGGACACTAACAGCCGGCCTGCCCTTTGCTCCCAGCAGGAGGAAGCGGCCAGGCTCGCGCACGCGCTCTCCCTCTACTCACGCCCCCGCTTGGCCCCGGGAGAGCTCACGTGCGGACACGCCCCTTCCCGGCACCTCCGATGGCGCGCAGCCAATCCGCGCTCTAGGCCTTCGCGGGTGGGCCCGCCCATGGCTCTTAGCGCTCCTTTGGCACGTGCCGGGCTGCCTCCTCCTTGCCGGCTAAGCACACGGCCAATCAGCGCTTCAGAGTCGAGAGGAGGAGCCCGCCCCTTGCCCTTCGCCCCTCCTAAGGCACGCGACAAGGCACAACCCCCACCCACCTCCGCAAGCGGGACCGCCCTGAACCCGCGCGCCGCTTCTTTCAGAGGCTCTCTTGCGGGTGTCCAGGGACGTTTTCTTGTCCTGTCACTCTCCCTCGCCTTCAGGTTCCATCCCCCCACCTGCCCGTGGTGTCGGGCCGGGACCCCGGGAGAGGCCTCTGGGAGGGTCAGGTAAACGGCCGGCCTGCAGTGGAGCCGCGTCTGAACTCTCGGACCGCCGCGAGGGGCTGATTCCCACTGCAGCTGCGCGCGTCCAGTCCGCAGAATAGGGCCGCAGGTCCGGCCGGCTCGCCGCACGGGACTGCAGCGGAAGGTACGGGACGAGTTGCAGCGTCCCAGGAGCGGGGAGCTCAAGTCTGGCTAGTTCTAGCCCCGAGGGCTGCCGCCTGGGCCGCGCGCTCCCAACCCGGGCTTCCGGACCGCGCGACTTCGTTGGAGCCAAAGGGTGGGTGATGCCTGCCATCCCATGCGCCTCCCTGCAGTGACTACTGTAAAATGCGGGGTCCCCGGACGGGGAACGCCCTCTGCACCCCACGGCCCCCTCGCAGCTCCGCTCTGCTCTGCAGCGGGTGTGCCGACATGGCACTTTCCCGAGACAGGGGCGCTTTAGACTGTTGCCGAGGTGGTAGGGGTGACAGTCCCGCCTTCTGTGCCCGCTAATTCAGAGGGTGCGACTCTCTCAGGAGCCAAAGAAGTGTTCTCTTTTGGGTCCTACTGAGAATTGGGGCAGTGAGACCTGCTTACCTTGGGCAGGCAGCATGGTGAAGGAACGAGCCTGTACAAATCCTGGTTTAGCCGCTTGTGAACCTTGTGACCTCAGGAAAGTTCTTCAGTCACTCCAGGCTTTTGTTGCTTAATCTGTGAAATAGGGATACAGAGATTACCCAATAGGGCTGTTTAAAAGTAAGATAAGGCCGGGCGCGGTGACTCAAACCTGTAATCCCAGCACTTTGGGAGGCGGAGGCGAGAGTATTGCCTGAGCTCCGGGGTTCGAGACCAGACTGGACAATTTGGTGAGACCTCGTCTCTACAGTAAATATTAAAAAAAATTAGCCAGGCATGGTAGCGCACGCCTGAAGTTCCAGCTACTTGGAAGACTAAGACAAAAGGATTGCCTGAGCCTGGCAAGTCGTGACTGTGAGTGTGCCACTGCACTCCAGCCTGGGCAACAGAGTGAGACTGACCAAAAAACAAAAACAAAAACAAAAAACAGTAGATAAGCACAAAGGAGCTAATTTATATCCGGAGTTGGCTACTAACATTAAAAGTAGGTGCTCAAGGGTCTAATACTTCAGATATTTTATGTAAGCTACTAATCACAAGTTTTATTCATTGTTTTGACTGCTGACACTTTCTAGTATCTAAAGGAGCTTCTCTCTCTCTCTCTCTCTCTCTCTCTCTCTCTCTGTCTTCTTTTCATCACAAGTTCTCACTCTGTCACCCAGGTTGGAGTGCAGTGGCCCTATCATAGCTCACCTCACGGCAGCCTCTATCCTGGGTTCAGGTGCTCCTCCCATCTCAGCCTCTGGAGTAGCTGGGACTACAGGCGCACACCACCATGCCTGGCTATTTTTATTTATTTTTTGGTAGATACAGGGTCTCGCTATGTTGCCTAGGCTGGTCTCGAACTCCTAGGCTTGAGTGGTCCTTCCACCTTGACCTCCCAACGTGCTGGGATTACAGGCATAAATCACCATGCCTGGCCAGAGCTGTCTCTTTAATAATGCAAACTCTAAGGACTTTCTGTGTGTAAGGCTCTGCCATAGCAGCAACACAAAGATGGATGAGACCTAGTACCTTTTCTCCATGATTTAAAGTACAGACAAACTTGTAACAACAGCAGACCTAAATAATTTGGTATGAAAAAGTTATTCAATATGCAATGGAGGGCAAAGGAAGGGGTGATTTCTGGCCTAGAAAGGGAAATCATTGAAGCTTCTTACGAAGCTTCTAGGCCAACTCACGCTGCTTAGAACCGAATTTAGGCCAGGTGTGATGGCTCAGCCTATAATCCCAGCACTTTGAGAGGCAGAGATGAGAGGAGCGCCTGAATTGCGTGAGCCCAAGGGTTCGAGACCAGCCTGGGCAACTTGGTGAGGCCTCATCGCTACAATAAATCAAAAAATTAGCTGGGTGTGGCGGCATGTTTCTGTAGTCCAGCTACTTGGAAGGCTGAGGCGGAAGGATTGCCTGAGTCCAGCAAGTCGAGGCTGTGGTGGCTGTGAGCATGCCACTGCACTCCAGCCTGGGCGACAAAGAGTGAGACTCCAACTAAAACAAAAACAAAAAAACCCAAAAAACCAAACTTGAGTCTCCTTTCTCAGTCCTGCTTTTACCTTCTGTACTGTATTCCCTATTTCAATAATGGCCTTACCACCCACTCATTTGCTAAGTTTTTGGGAGTCATCTGCAACTCCTCCACGTTCTTTCTTTCCCCCATACAATCAGACATCAGGTTCTGCTAAAGTTGTCTTGATTTTGTTCAAATCCTTCCCCCACCCTCCTCATGCCTGCAATTATGTCATCTTTTGCTTGAATTGTTGCCAGTTTTCTAACTTGTTCTCCACCTCCAATTTCTATCCTTAGTTGTCTTTCTAAAATGAATATCTTGCCATCCTTTTTACCTTCCCATTCAGTGTCTCCCTACCTGGGATCACTTTTCATCCTTCATTTTGTGATCTAGTCATCTCCCAAAATGCAACGGAAACATCGTCTCCTCTATAAAGTCTTCTCCAACTGCCCCAGAAAAAGTTAGGCTCCACCAGCCCGTCATAAATATCTATCTGAATACATTTATCAAGCACTGTCATGTAATTATTTCTGAGCTCTGAGCAGGAATTGAATCAGATCTACTTTTGTATCTATAGGGCTTTGGCACTCAATAAATGATTGTTGAAGGAATTAACTCTGGGATCACAGACAAATTCATTAAGGTGGTGACGTTTAGCTGAACCTTGAAGTAGGAGTAGAAACTATTACTAGTTAAATTGCTTAATCCATCTTCCCTTATTGTTTAGTGACAAGTCATGTACATAGGTCATTATAAGCCAGTGTTTCACAAATATAAGACTCTTAAGCCAGGCACAGTGGCTAACACCTGTAATCCCAGCACTTTGAGAGGTGGAGGTGAAAGCACTGCCTTAGCCCACGGGTTCAAAACCAACCTGGGCAACATTGTGAGAACTTATCTCTACAATAAATCAAAAAATTAGCTGGGTGTGGTGGCCCACCCCTGTAGTTCCAGCTACTTGGAAAGCTGAGGCGGAAGGATGGCCTGAGCCCAGCAAGTTGAGGCTGCAGTGACGGTGAGCGTGCCACTGCACTCTAGCCTGGGTGAAAAAGTGAGACTCTGACTCAAAAAAAGAAAAAAAAGAAAAGAAAGATAAAAAAGTATTAAATGTTTATATTTGTTCAGTTTATTTTTTACTCTGAATGATACCAAAACACTTCATTAGAGCCTTCTGTGATAATTACAAAAGACTTTGATACATATATGCATTGTGGAATGATCAAATTAGGCTAATAAGTATATCCACCTCAAATATCTGTCATATTTTTGTAGTGAGAGCATTCAAAATCCTCTCTTTCAGCTGTTTTGAAATATACAATGCAGGGGCACATACTTATAGTCCCAGCTACTCAGGAGGCTGAGGCGGGAGGATGACTTGAGCTTAGGAGTTCGAGTTCAACCTGTGCAACGGAGCAAGAACTCGTCTCTAAACAAACAAACAAAATGCATTATTATTAACTATCCCAGTAAATTTCCATAATCTGCCTTAGCATCATTTACTGATCTACACCAATAGACAATGATCAACTCCGTTTTAGTAGGGAGGTCCTAAAGATCCTACAAGAAGAACTTTTGGTGTGGAAAGGAGGAAAAGCCCTGAGAAAAATATTTATACCAGGAGACCCCATCCCTCAGAAAACACCGTTCAGAAGCCTAATTTTTTTCTGGACTATGGCCCATCTGATGCATTTGGGGAACCCCAAAAAATAGAATTTATTTATTAAAACATTATGTATTTATTCTTACATGTTTAAACTTCAGTCACCCTAGCCGGGCTTGGTGGCTCAACCTGTAATCCCGTGCTTTGGGAGGCTGAGGTGAGTGGATTGCCTGAGCCTGCGGGTTCGAGACCCACCTGGGCAACTTGGCGAGACCTCGTCTCTACAATAAATCAAAAATTAGCCGGGCATGGTAGCGCACGCCTATAGTTCCAGCTACTTGGAAGGCTGAGGCAGAAGAATCGCCGGAGCCCAGCAGGTCGAGGCTGCGGTGACTGAGAGCATCCCACTGCACTCCAGTCTGGGCGACAGAGTGAGACTGTAACTCAAAAAAAAAAAACCAAAAGAACAAACTTCAGTCACCTTCAAAGTACTTTCTGTTTGATGCAAGACACCTATTGAGATGCTTTTCCCACTGCTCAAAACAGTTTATTTTTTTTACTTTTAATTTTTCTATTTTAAAAATGTGAGGTACAATTCAGGATTAAATATACAAATGTTCATTATGCAGGTACCCTTGTTGATGAGTCAAAACAGTTTCTGAACTCATCAATTTTGATGACTTTTAGTGCTTAGGCTGTTTTTTGTTTTACCTCTTCCACATCAGCAAAACGCTTCCCTTTGAGGATTTCTTTCATCCAGGGAAAGGAAAAAAAAAAAGTCACTCCGGGTGAAGTTGGGAAAATAGGTAAGGCAAGGCATGAGGCTCTTGCCACTTTTGGTCAAAAGCTGCTGAACACTCAGTGTGGTGTGGGCAGGTACACTTGCAAATCATTCATCGTGAAATGGGCTAACAGTTGAAAAAATCTCTAAAAAAAAAAAAAATCACTGAAGCTGAACACAGCCTCTCACAATGCTAGCTGGTACACTGATGCTGATGGGTTCCTAGAATACTTACCTAGTGGGGGAAGCCTGTACTACAAAGGAGCCCACCTTCCAGAAGATAATTCTGGGTTTTTTGGGGTCTCCCTTGTACATTCATATTGCTGCTGTCCTTGTATAGGCTCTCATTATCTCCTAGATTACTTCAACCAACTCATAATCAGTCTTTCTGCCTCCTAATTTCAAATTCCTATGTTGCCCATTGAAGCTGGTCTGGATAAAAAAAATATGGTACATATGCACAATGGAATATTATGCAGCCATAAAGGACAAATATATGAACTTTGCAGCAAATTGGATGGATTTGGAGTCAGTCATACTCAGTGATTTATCACAGAAGCAAAGAACTGAGTTCCATATGTTCTCACTCATAAGGTGACCTTGAACAATTATAATGCTATGAGAAGGCGATTGGCAGGAGCGGAAAACTGTCAGGGGAAGGCGGGTGGGACTTGCAGTTGGGGGAAGCTGCTAAGGGAGGGAGGGGCATGCTTCATCAACTAGGGTACCAATGATCAATGTCTGTATACCTAGCCCTGAATTGTACCCCACATCTTTATAATTAATTAATTAAAATATTCCCCTTCAACTTTGGTTCCCAGGGTGATCTATTAGTTTAAGTTGAAGTATAAAATGGGATGGCATGGCCGGACCCAGTGGCTCATGCCTATAATCTCAGCACTTTGGGAGGCTGAGGTGAGAGGATTGCCTAAGCCCACAGGTTCGAGACTAGCCTGAGCAACTTGGTGAGACTTCATCTCTATAAAAAAAAAAAAATTAGCCAGGCTCGGTGGCTCAGCCTGTAATCCCATGCCTTTGAGAGGCTGAGGTGAGTGGATTGCCTGAGCCTGCGGGTTCAAGACCCGCCTGGGCAACTTGGCGAGACCTCATCTCTACAGTAAATCAAAAATCAGCCGGGCGTAGTAGTGTGCGCCTGTAGTTCCAGCTACCCGGAAGGCTGAGGTGGAAGGATCACTGGAGCCCAGCAGGTCGAGGCTGCCGTGGCCGGGAATGGCCACTGCACTCCAGTCTGGGCGATAGAGTGAGACTCCACAATTCAAAAAAAAAAAATTAGCTGGGCGTGGTGGTGCATGCCTGTAGCACCAGCTATTTGGGAGGCTGAGGCAGAAGAAGCACCTGAGCCTAGCAGGTTGAGGCTGCAGTGGCTGAGAGCGTACCCCTGCACTCCAGCCTGGGCGACAGAATGAGACTCCAACTCAAAAATAAAAAAAGGCATGGCATAAGGCCCTATAATTTGTTTTAATATCATGCCATGCCTCTTCCCTGTCCATAATTTGGGCTCCAGCATTGTCAAACAACTTATAGTTACACAAACATTCCATACCATTTTATGCCTCTGTCTTTACTCATTTTTCACCTAGATAATTCCTACTCAAACCTTAGGATTCAAGTGCCTTATCTTCAATAAAGCCTTTCTGGTTCCTTCAGGCTTAAGTTCTCACTTTGTTGCCATAGCACTCTGTACAGGTAATATTGAATCTGTTAAGTTTCTTGAGGATAGAGATATATGCATGTCTTTGAATCTACAGTGCTTTGCATTTAACTGACATTCAATAAATGATTGTTAAATCAAATTGAATACCATATCAGTATTTATTAATGTTTATATAGTCGCTTTCCAGGTTCTTTTACATATATTAACTCAACTGCTTTTTAGTTTGCTTTTTAAAAAAGACTACTATTGGCTATAGCAGATTTATAATCCTTTCCCTTTCAAAACAATTCAGTTCTCTTTGCACCTTGGTTATCTAGGATGCAAAGTAGTCTGAGTCCTTGGGTGTCTCCAACAACAGTAGATACTGGAAAGTGTGGTCTACTCCCTTGGACTGCTTCATATTGCACATCTCTTGTTTACTGGGTGCTGGTTCAACATCTTATGGATCATCCCTCTCTAACTAGCTCCTACACCATATTTCCTTGAATTAGGAGTTTGGGGGTATCCTTAGCCATAACAATTCTGAGTTTTAGAGAATATGTCTCAGGCCCCATTTTCAGAAATGTCCTTGCTGTACATAACAGAGAACCACCTACTTATATTTTGAGAACAGTAGTATAAGAGAAAGAACATTGGACATAGGTTCTAATCTTGGTTTTATTAGGTAATGCAGCTTTAGATGCATTATTTGCTATCTCCTCGCAATCTCTAAAGTCAAAGGTATTGGACTAATTCTCATAAATTATATGATTTTTTATAATTGCTGGAGTATGAGACCCTTTTAAAAATCTAGATAACAAGAGCAAGTAGAGAACTTGTTGCCTAGCACCTAGAGGTGAACATTTTGATATTAGAATCTTAAGGCCAAGGGCTGGGTATCATTTTTGTTGGAATGTCATGGGTACACTAAATACTAAATTGGACTATAAATATAAGGACTTAAGGTTCAGCCTTCATTCTACCCCTTTTTAGCCATGCATGTTATGAATTGCAGACATAACTCTTATGTCTCAATATCTTCATCTAAAAATGAAGATAATAATAGCTTCCCTACTTTTCTTGATCTGAAAAAAATCAAATAAGCTAAGCTGAAATATTTTTTTTAATCTACACAGTGTTATCTCTACAAGATATCATTTTTAATCAAGGAAAAGGTGTATAATTTTTCCATAACAAATTATAACTTTATCATCCTTAATGTCCTGGATACTTATCTTTGAGTTATTTTTCTAGTGGTGATAATGGCTTTGCATAGAATCATTTATAGTCTTTCCACCAGTTCTTCTGGTGATGAATAGCATATGTTTGAAAGATGTGTAATTCTGAGGAAGGTTGCAATCTCAGACCATGAAATAATGCAAACTGACTAACCCAAGCATAACTCTAGTACATGACTCATCACTAGTTTGTCTAATCATTTGGGATAGCAAACTAAGCATAGGTTTATGTATCACAGGAATGTAAAATCCCAGTTTGAATTTTTGGGCCCCAAATTTCAAGTATCGATGTGATAAATAAACCTTTCTCTCTACCTCATTCTCCCCCCCCAAAATTGCATAGTTGTGCAGTGGGCTTAGTAGCAGTATGTGTTGCATTTAGGGGTTTTGTGCAGATCAAAAACTCAATGTGAGTCAACCGTGTGTTGTGGCTGCCAAAAAAGCAAATATAGTCCTAGGTTGCCTTCTGGGAAGTATAGTGTCCAGAACACAAGGGAGGTGACTGTCTCACTCTTCTGTGCTGATCACACCACACCTGAAATTAGTCTATTCTAGGCTATATACAAGGTACACAGATCACCTTGAATATGCAGAAAAGAGAAGTGATGTTCACGAGAACATCTAACAACAACAGCAAAAGGTTGAAGGCATTGGAAATATTTATTTAGCAAAACACAGCAAACAAACTCAGAAAAGATATTGTCAATTTATTCAGCTTTCTAAAGGGGGCCATGTATAAGAGGTTTTTATTTGTTCTATATGTCCTTAAAGAGAGGAGATGGTAGCCGGGCTCGGTGGCTCAGCCTGTAATCCGGCACCTTTGGGAGGCTGAGGTGAGTGGATTGCCTGAGCCTGCGGGTTCGAGACC
>NW_007255906.1:232103-236746 GCF_000164805.1 Carlito syrichta | reverse complement strand
GAGACTCCAACTCAAAAAAAAAAAAAGAGAGGAAATGGAGTCAATGGATGGAAACTAAGGGAGTCATATATCAGCCTAATACTGTTATTTTCAATAGGTGATATCAAAAGATGAAAGAGTCAGTCACTTCAGGTGATGAGTTCTGTCATTTATGGTGTTCAAGTATGGTCCAGATGACCACTTGGTGGGGGTATTGTAGAAGAAAGTCAATCATTAGAGGAGTAGTTGAACAAGAGCCGTAATTTCTGTGTATTGCTGTAACATGAACCAAAAAAAAAAAACAACCAAAAAACCTTAGGGATGTCAAATCCAAAGAACCACAAACAGGCCATGGGACAATACAAGGGATTTGGTATTTAAAGAAACAAAGTCTGTAAGTGTGATCTTACTGAAGAACCAGATGATGGGAAGATTTTATTAGCCTGGGGTAAAACAAGTATATAGAAAGAATTAGATATTTGTTACGCTAGGCCAAACAGACTTATGTTCTATACTTCACCATCTGTAGATAACTGGCATCCTGAAATCTTCCACATTGAAGCAAAGTAGCTTGTGTTCTCTGAGAAACTGTAGGGTGTGCTAATAATCTATTTTGTCTCATTAGTGTCTTACAGCCATTCAACATTTGTTCTCTTAATTACTTGTATAAACATATATTGAGTGAGCCAGATATTGTGCCAGGTATTGGGGTCATACATGAATATGTCTATAGTACATGTTCTCATAATAATAATGAGTTCTAGTTCTTGAGTACCTGCTGTGTGCCAGGCACGCCGCCAGGCACTGTGCTAGACTTATAAGCGACAGACTTTTTATTTTATTTTACTTTTTACATTTTTTTGTGTGTTGGAGTCTCACTCTGTCACCCAGGCTGGAGTGCAGTGACACAATCACCGCAACCACAAACCTCAACCTGCTGGGCTCAGGCAATCTTCCTGCCTCAGCCTTCCAGGTAGCTGGGACTACAGGTGTATACCACCATGCCTAGCTAATTTTTTTTTTTTAACTGCAGAGACAAGGTCTTACCATATTGCCGAGGCTGGTCTCAAATTCCTGGGCTCAGACAATCCTCTTGTCTTGGCCTCCCAAAGTTCTGGGATTACAGGCGTGAGCCGCCACACCCAGCCAGTGACAGACTTTATAGGGGATGGGAGGTACACTGTGAGAGGATTGAGAGAAAAGCTAGATAGTTTGTGTCATATACATAAGGCTCTAAACATAATACATGGTTGGTGCTTAATAAATAGTAGCTATATTTTCTTTTCTTTTCTTTTTGGAAAGCAGGGTTTATTGAGAGGACAGAAAAGTTCCCACGGTGGGAGGGGACCAGAAGGAGTTGCCTAGTAGCTGTATTTTCGATGTGAAGTGATAACATGACCAAAAGTGCCATGCAGGTCCAGAAGTGGGAGGACAAACATCTGAGTCAGGAGGATGTGTGAAGGGCACAGAAAGGAAGATCCAAGAAGGGAAAAGCAAGCCTGCAAGCAGAAAAAAGACAGCAATTGCAGAGTAGCTAGTCTGTCTGCAACACAGGAGTAGGTAAAGGGTCCCACTGGAGCAATTATAAGAAGCAGATCTAGAGAGTACTAGAGACGTGTGTGCTAAAGAAGGACTCTAGCCATGAAACTCTTTACCACATTCACAGGAGAAAATGATTGCATGACTTTGTAAAAACCGGAAGGATAAGACACAAGTCTGAAAATTATTCAATTAAAGGAAGGAAGATTGCAGACTACTTAGTCACCTGAAGAGAGAGAGTAGAACTTACAAAATGAGAGGAGATAATTACATCACTTAAGTGAGCATTGATCAATGTACTTGGCAGGACAAGTGGAAATGTTTTTCTTTTAAATAATTCAAGACCACAAGCTTCCAACTTGGTTTAAGATAGTATAAGAGTCTGCTATATATAAATGTGGATGATGCTCCAGGGTGAGTGAGTATACTTCAGAAGAGGAATAAGTAAAACATTGTCTGTGTCCAACTAAGAGTGCATGAATAAATTCCCTGATGGTAAATACAAATACCCTCCATTTGAAGATGTTGTATAAGGTGAAGGAAATGCTATTTGCTTGTTTACCTGGATTATAACATATTTTTAAATTTTTTAATTTTTAAGATGTGGGGTATAATTCAGGGTTAGGTATACACATGTTCATTATGCAGGTACCCTTGTTTATAACACATTTAAACCATATTATGCTAGTATAATCAAAGGGAGTCAAGCCTGATGATCCAAAGACGTTTCTGTTTCTATGAAGTAGACTTAACTCAAAATCTATGACAAATTTTCATGGCTAGTTGCTCATAATTCTCTCAATATTTTTCTGAGTTGATCAATGCAGAAAGCGGTGAGGAAGCAAATGAAGTTAAAGGAGTATTAATGCTATAGTCATATAACTTGGGATTATACAGTAATTATACTGTTTAATAACTTTTCTATCCATTGGGAAGTAGTGTTCTTATTTTATCAAAAGCAGCATGATGCAGTAACAAAAATCATTTTTTAAAAATTTCATCTCTGCCATGTATTAATTTTATAACTCTGATCAAATCACTTTATTTTTCTGGACTTTCTTTTATTCTTTAGCATAAGATGATAGTGCTTGCTTGGATGGTTGCTTCAAGGATTAAATGAAAAGCTGATCTATTAAATAATTGGCAGTATAATGTCCAGCTCTTGATAGAGGCTCAGATACATTAATTTTCCTCCACTACAGTGATGTTACCACTTATCAGACTATTTGGAAAGCATAACCTCTGGAATAACCCTAGTGTTGGTACTCAAGAAATCTCTCTCTCTCTCTCTCTTTCTCTCTCTCTCTGAAAGTAGATTTTACTTTTGAAAAAACAAAAGTTAGCTCAGAACTAAGTTCATAGGTTGGAGTTGTTTACAAATAAAGTATGACTGTGTAATAATTGTTTCTTGTTCGGATGGTAGATAGACTCTGAAAGCAACTCCAACAGAGAAGTTCTAGAAAAGTCTTGAGCAAACACATTTTGGGAATCAGCTTTAGATAAATAACTTCTTGTATTTTTAAGTTTTTTTAAAGTTCTAGTTTAACACAGTTTCAGCCGTGTTACTTCATAATCACTCCTCATTTCTGTGGGAAGGATGGTGTAAAACACAATTGATAATAGAGACTAGCAGGAGTGAAGAGAAAAATAAAACCACAGAAAATATGTAGAGACCATCCTGCTAGCATAAAACCTCATTAAAATATTTTAAAATTCTTTCTTTATATACAACTCAAAACTGGTTGCAACTTAAAAGTCTCATTTCTAAATCTTACTATTTTAAGACCTATTATGTTCTTCCAGAGCAGAACACTTCATCTTCAACACAGTATATTGAACCCTAAAGTAAATGTATCTATCTCCCACTTATATTCTTATTTGAGTTTCGAGGTTTAAATTAAGTCTGATTCTTTGTTTTTACATTAAACCTGTTACCATCATTTCTGCTTGTGAAATGTCTTGCATTCTGCCCTTTCTTTTATCTTACGGCATCCATGATCATCACTTTCCTTGCTGGATCTTGCCTGCATGATTGCATGAGCTAGCAGACTGTATTATCTAGAAAGCCAATTTATTCTACTCCAGTGTGTTTGTCTTCTAGTAGAGCCTTTTCAGATTAATATTTTGCGGGTTAATTTTCCTAAAATAACACTCCTGTCTTGTGTATATGTTTGTTACAATACCTACCACATTGATTTATAGGTAATTGCTTACAAGATAATAATTTGTGTTTCTGTCTCTTTGGTTAGATTTAGAGATATTTGAAATCAGGAACTGTTTTATTTATCTGTGTCAGTAGTTTTGGTACAGGGCTGTGCACATTTTTGCAAGTTATTTAATGGCTCTGTACCAAAATGTTAATTGTATCTATCTCCAAGGATTGCTGCAGAAAAAGAGTGTGTCAAAAGGTAATTTCTATATTGTTATAGCCTTTATGTTATTATGGCACTCAAAAAAGTTACTGTTTTCTTATTTTAGGCAAGTGCCTTTTTTTCCTGACTATTGAAGTGTCTGTTATCTGTCCCCACCTTACTCCTCCAGGTTAGTCCCATTGTTCCTCAACATAATTTCACATGTCTATTAGGCCAGGCTCCTTTCTGTCCTGCAAATACTCTGCACTTTTTACTGTACCATTTCCATTCCAGAGCATCCTGCCCTTTACACTCTGCTCTTACAAATTCCACCCATCCTTTTAGATCCTGATGAAGTCATTTCTCCTCGGTGATGTCTTCACCAGCTATTCCATCTTATATTCACCTCTCTCTTTTCTGAGCTCCTCTGGAATTTAGAGTCTACATCTCAGTTTAAACTGAAACAGGTTGCATATAGTTTCTTGTGTTTATTTTGTCTCACCAACTAAAGTGTGAGCTTCTAGAGGACAGGGACTATCCTAAACTCCTTTCATATTCCCTGCTGTACGTGGCATAGTTCTAGGGTTTTATTTATTCATTTAATAATCATTTCTTTTTTTTTTTTTTTTTTTTTGAGTTGGAGTCTCAGTTGGTCGCCCAGACTGGAGTGCAGTGGCTGCTCCCTGCCACCACAGCCTCGACCTGCTGGGCTCCGGTGATCCTTCCGCCTCAGCCTTCCGAGTAGCCGGAATTAAAGGCATGCGCTACCATGCC